>NC_053027.1:423567083-423696591 GCF_003073215.2 Triticum urartu
CCCCCCCTAGGCCCTCCTATATATAGTGGGGGAAGGAGGGCTTTTTGATCCACGCCTTTGGTTGCCTCCTTCTCCCTCTCCAACACCTCCTCCTCCTCCATAGCGCTTGGCGAAGCCCTGACGGAGTACTGCAGCTCCATCACCACCACGCCGTCGTGCTGCTGCTGGAGCCATCTTCCTCAACCTCTCCTTCCCTCTTGCTGGATCAAGAAGAAGGAGACGTTACGCTGACCGTACGTGTGTTGAACGCGGAGGTGCCGTCCGTTCGGTGCTAGGATCTCCAGTGATTTGGATCACGTCGTGTTCGACTACCTCAACCCCGTTCTTTGAACGCTTCCGCTCGCGATCTACAAAGGTATGTAGATGCATCCGATCACTCATTGCTAGATGAACTCATAGATGGATCTTGGTGAAACCGTAGGAAAATTTTTGTTTTTCTGCAACGTTCCCCAACAGTGGTATCAGAGCTAGGTCTATGCATAGTTCTTCTTGCGCGAGTAGAACACAATTTGTTGTGGGCGTAGATGTTGTCAACTTTCTTGCCGTTACTAGTCTTATCTTGCTTCAATGGTATTGTGGGATGAAGCGGCCCGGACCAACCTTACACGTACGCTTACGTGAGACCGGTTCCACCGACTAACATGCACTAGTTGCATAAGGTGGCTGGCGGGTGTCTGTCTCTCCTACTTTAGTTGGAGCGGATTCGATGAAAAGGGTCCTTATGAAGGGTAAATAGAAGTTGACAAATCACGTTGTGGCTTTCACGTAGGTAAGAAAACGTTCTTGCTAGAACCCTACTTCAGCCACGTAAAACTTGCAACAACAATTAGAGGACGTCTAACTTGTTTTTGCAGCAAGTGCTTTGTGATATGATATGGCCAAAGTTGTGATGTATGAGTTGTTCATGCTATTGTAATAGGAATCACGACTTGCATGTCGATGAGTATGACAACCGGCAGGAGCCATAGGAGTTGTCTTTATTTTTTGTATGACCTGCGTGTCATTGAGAAACGCCATGTAAATTACTTTACTTTATTGCTAAACGCGTTAGCCATAGTAGTAGAAGTAATAGTTGGCGAGCAACTTCATGGAGACACGATGATGGGGATCATGATGATGGAGATCATGGTGTCAAGCCGGTGACAAGATGATCATGGAGCCCCAAGATGGAGATCAAAAGGAGCTATGTGATATTGGCCATATCATGTCACTGTTATTATTTGATTGCATTTGATGTTTATCATGTTTTGCATCTTGTTTACTTAGAACGACGGTAGTAAATAAGATGATCCCTCATAATAATTTCAAGAAAGTGTTCCCCCTAACTGTGCACCGTTGCGACAGTTCGTTGTTTCAATGCACCACGTGATGATCGGGTGTTTGATTCAAACGTTCACATACAACGGGTGTAAGACAGATTTACACATGCAAACACTTAGGTTGACTTGATGAGCCTAGCATGTGTATAGACATGGCCTCGGAACACAGAAGACCGAAAGGTCGAGCATGAGTCGTATAGAAGATACGATCAAGATGGAGGAAAATAGTTCTGTCAGTGAGCACATACTCACTATGTCTGGGTTACATAACCGCTTGACTCAGCTGGGAGTTAATCTCCCGGATGATGCGGTCATTGACACAATCCTCCAGTCGCTTCCACCGAGCTACAAGAGCTTTGTGATGAACTTCAATATGCAGGGGATGGAAAAGACCATTCCTGAAGTATTTGCTATGCTGAAATCAGCAGAGGTAGAAGTCAAGAAGGAACATCAAGTGTTGATGGTCAATAAAACCACTAAGTTCAAGAAGGGCAAAGGTAAAAAGAACTTCAAGAAGGACGGCAAGGGAGTTGCCGCGCCCGGCAAGCAAGCTGCCGGGAAGAAGCCAAAGAATGGACCCAAGCCCGAGACTGAGTGCTTTTATTGCAAGGGAAGTGGTCACTGGAAGCGGAACTGCCCCAAATACTTAGCGGACAAGAAGGCCGGCAAAACAAAAGGTATATATGATATACATGTAATTGATGTGTACCTTACTAGTACCCGTAGTAGCTCCTGGGTATTTGATACCGGTGCAGTTGCTCACATTTGTAACTCAAAGCAGGGGCTGCGGAATAAGCGGAGACTGGCAAAGGACGAGGTGACGACGCGTGTCGGGAATGGTTCCAAGGTCAATGTGATCGCCGTCGGCACGCTACCTCTACATTTACCTTCGGGATTAGTTTTAAACCTTAATAATTGTTATTTAGTGCCAGCTTTGAGAATGAACATTGTATCGGGATCTCGTTTAATTCGAGATGGCTACTCATTTAAATCCATGAATAATGGTTGTTCTATTTATATGAGAGATATGTTTTATGGTCATGCTCCTATGGTGAATGGTTTATTCTTAATGAATCTCAAGCGTAATGCTACACATATTCATAGTGTGAGTACCAAAAGATGTAAAGTTGATAATGATAGTCCCACATACTTGTGGCACTGCCGCCTTGGTCACATAGGTGTCAAACGCATGAAGAAGCTCCATGCGGATGGACTTTTAGAGTCTCTTGATTACGAATCATTTGACACGTGCGAACCATTCCTCATGGGTAAGATGACCAAGACTCCGTTCTCAGGAACAATGGAGCGAGCAACCAACTTATTGGAAATCATACATACTGATGTGTGCGGTCCAATGACTGTTGAGGCTCACGGTGGCTATCGTTATGTTCTCACCCTCACTGATGATTTAAGTAGATATGGGTATATCTACTTAATGAAACACAAGTCTGAAACCTTTGAAAAGTTCAAGGAATTTCAGAGTGAGGTTGAAAATCAACGTGACAGGAAGATCAAGTTTCTACGATCAGATCGTGGAGGAGAATACTTGAGTCACGAATTTGGCACACACTTAAGAAAATGTGGAATAGTTTCACAACTCACGCCGCCTGGAACACCTCAGCGTAATGGTGTGTCCGAACGTCGTAATCGCACTCTATTAGATATGGTACGATCTATGATGTCTCTTACCAATTTACCGCTATCTTTTTGGGGCTATGCTTTAGAGACTGCCGCGTTCACTTTAACTAGGGCTCCGTCGAAATCCGTTGAGATGACACTGTTTGAATTATGGTTTGGGAAGAAACCTAAGATGTCGTTTCTAAAAGTTTGGGGATGCGATGCTTATGTCAAGAAACTTCAACCTGAAAAGCTCGAACCCAAGTCGGAAAAATGCGTCTTCATAGGATACCCTAAAGAAACTGTTGGGTATACCTTCTACCTCAGATCCGAAGGCAAGATCTTTGTTGCCAAGAATGGATTCTTTCTAGAGAAAGAGTTTCTCTCGAAAGAAGTAAGTGGGAGGAAAGTAGAACTTGATGAAGTATTACCTCTTGAACCGGAAAATGGCACAACTCAAGAAAATGTTCCTGAGGTGTCTGCACCAACTAGAGAGGAAGTTATTGATGATGATCAAGATGCTTCTGATCAAGCTCCTACTGAAATTCGAAGGTCCACAAGGACACGTTCTGCACCAGAGTGGTACGGCAACCCTGTCTTGGAAATCATGTTGTTAGACAACGGTGAACCTTCGAACTATGAAGAAGCGATGGCGGGCCCGGATTCCGACAAATGGCTAGAAGCCATGAAATCCGAGATAGGATCCATGTATGAAAACGAAGTATGGACTTTGACTGACTTACCCGTTGAACGGCGAGCCATAGAAAATAAATGGATCTTTAAGAAGAAGACAGACGTGGATGGTAATGTGACCATCTATAAAGCTCGGCTTGTCGCTAAGGGTTATCGACAAGTTCAAGGGGTTGACTACGATGAGACTTTCTCACCGGTAGCGAAGCTGAAGTCCGTCCGAATCATGTTAGCGATTGCCGCATTCTATGATTATGAAATATGGCAAATGGACGTCAAAACGGCATTCCTTTATGGTTTCCTTAAGGAAGAATTGTATATGATGCAGCCGGAAGGTTTTGTCGATCCTAAGAATGCTGACAAGGTGTGCAAGCTCCAACGCTCGATTTATGGGCTGGTGCAAGCATCTCAGAGTTGGAACATTCGCTTTGATGAGATGATCAAAGCGTTTGGGTTTACACAGACTTATGGAGAAGCCTGTGTTTACAAGAAAGTGAGTGGGAGCTCTGTAGAATTTCTCATATTATATGTAGATGACATACTTTTGATGGGAAATGATATAGAACTCTTGGACAGCATCAAGGCCTACTTGAATAAGAGTTTTTCAATGAAGGACCTTGGTGAAGCTGCTTACATATTAGGCATCAAGATCTATAGAGATAGATCAAGACGCCTCATAGGTCTTTCACAAAGCACATACCTTGATAAGATATTGAAGAAGTTCAATATGGATCAGTCTAAGAAGGGGTTCTTGCCTGTGCTGCAAGGTGTGAAATTGAGCTCAGCTCAATGTCTGACCACGGCAGAAGATATAGAAGAGATGAGTGTCATCCCCTATGCCTCAGCCATAGGTTCTATTATGTATGCCATGCTGTGTACCAGACCTGATGTAAACCTTGCCGTAAGTTTGGTAGGAAGGTACCAAAGTAATCCCGGCAAGGAACACTGGACAGCGGTCAAGAATATCCTGAAGTACCTGAAAAGGACTAAGGAAATGTTTCTCGTTTATGGAGGTGACGAAGAGCTCGTCGTAAAAGGTTACGTCGACGCTAGCTTCGACACAGATCTGGATGACTCTAAGTCACAAACCGGATACGTGTATATTTTGAATGGTGGGGCAGTAAGCTGGTGCAGTTGCAAGCAGAGCATCGTGGCGGGATCTACATGTGAAGCAGAGTACATGGAAGCCTCGGAGGCAGCGCATGAAGCAATTTGGGTGAAGGAGTTCATCACCGACCTAGGAGTCATACCCAATGCGTCGGGGCCGATCAAGCTCTTCTGTGACAACACTGGTGCTATTGCTCTTGCCAAGGAGCCCAGGTTTCACAAGAAGACAAGGCACATCAAGCGTCGCTTCAACTCCATTCGTGAAAATGTTCAAGATGGAGACATAGAGATTTGTAAAGTACATACGGACCTGAATGTAGCAGATCCGTTGACTAAACCTCTCCTTGGAGCAAAACATGATCAACACTAGAATTCCATGGGTGTTCGATTCATCACAATGTAACTAGATTATTGACTCTAGTGCAAGTGGGAGACTGTTGGAAATATGCCCTAGAGGTAATAATAAAAGCATTATTATTATATTTCCTTGTTCATGATAATTGTCTTTATTCATGCTATAATTGTATTATCCGGAGATCGTAATACATGTGTGAATAATAGACACCAACATGTCCCTAGTAAGCCTCTAGTTGACTAGCTCGTTGATCAACAGATAGTCATGGTTTCCTGACTATGGACATTGGATGTCATTGATAACGAGATCGCATCATTAGGAGAATGATGTGATGGACAAGACCCAATCCTAAACATAGCATAAGATCGTATAGTTCGTTTGCTAGAGTTTTCCAATGTCAAGTATCTTTTCCTTAGACCATGAGATCGTGTAACTCCCGGATACCGTAGGAGTGCTTTGGGTGTACCAAACGTCACAACGTAACTGGGTGACTATAAAGGTATACTACGGGTATCTCCGAAAGTGTCTGTTGGGTTGACACGGATCAAGACTGGGATTTGTCACTCCGTATGACGGAGAGGTATCTCTGGGCCCACTCGGTAATGCATCATCATAATGAGCTCAAAGTGACCAAGTGTCTGGTCACGGGATCATGCATTACGGTACGAGTAAAGTGACTTGCCGGTAACGAGATTGAACGAGGTATTGGGATACCGACGATCGAATCTCGGGCAAGTAACGTACCGATTGACAAAGGGAATTGTATACGGGGTTGCTTGAATCCTCGACATCATGGTTCATCCGATGAGATCATCGAGGAGCATGTGGGAGCCAACATGGGTATCCAGATCCCGCTGTTGGTTATTGACCGGAGAGCCATCTCGGTCATGTCTACATGTCTCCCGAACCCGTAGGGTCTACACACTTAAGGTTCGGTGACGCTAGGGTTGTAGAGATATGAATATGCAGTAACCCAAAAGTTGTTCGGAGTCCCGGATGAGATCCCAGACATCACGAGGAGTTCCGGAATGGTCCGGAGGTGAAGAATTATATATAGGAAGTGCAGTTTCGGCCATCGGGAGAGTTTCGGGGGTCACCCGTATTGTACCGGGACCACCGGATGGGTCCCGGGGGTCCACCGGGTGTGACCACCCATCCCGAAGGGCCCCATGGGCTGAAGTGGGGAGGGGAACCAGCCCATAGTGGGCTGGTGCGCCCCCCTTGGCCCACCCCCTGCGCCTAGGGTTGGAAACCCTAGGGTGGGGGGGCGCCCCACTTGCCTTGGGGGCCACTCCACCCTTGGCCGCCACCCCCCTAGGAGATCCCATCTCCTAGGGCCGGCGCCCCCCCTTGGGGAGCCTATATAAAGGGGGGGAGGGAGGGGCAGCCGCACCCTTGACTCTTGGCGCCTCCCTCTCCCCTGCTACACCTCTCCCTCTCGCAGAAGAACCGCGAAGCCCTGCTACGGTGACTGCTGCATCCACCACCACGCCGTCGTGCTGCTGGATCTTCATCAACCTCTCCTTCCCCCTTGCTGGATCAAGAAGGAGGAGACGTCACGCTGACCGTACGTGTGTTGAACGCGGAGGTGCCGTCCGTTCGGCGCTAGGATCTCCGGTGATTTGGATCACGTCGAGTACGACTTCCTCATCCCCGTTCTTTGAACGCTTCCGCGCGTGATCTACAAAGGTATGTAGATGCAATCCGATCACTCGTTGCTAGATGAACTCATAGATGGATCTTGGTGAAACCGTAGGAATTTTTTTGTTTTCTGCAACGTTCCAACCTGGCCGGATAGACGACCTCTACCAACACAGAGCGGCATACAATGCCACTCACAATACACACGTGACCCATGCGAGGGCTCGCACCCAAAGGACGGCGCAACAAGATCCATCTATGGACCACGCAAGCGCGCCCCAGCATACAATGCAACACAACAAACATCCGAACAACGCGGTACACCCAGCTACAGGGGTCGCACACCCCCTATGTTTCACCGATGAGGTGCTGGACCATGAATTTCCAGAGGGATTCAACCCGTAAACATAGAGGCATACGACGGAACAACAGACCCTGGGGTCTGGATTGAGGACTACATCCTTCATATCCATATGGCTCGAGGAGATGATCTCCACGCCATCAAGTACTTACCCCTCAAGCTCAAAGGGCCAGCTCGTCACTGGCTCAAAGGCCTCCCCGAAAGCTCCATTGGAAGTTGGGAAGAGCTCGAAGACGCCTTTCGGGCAAATTTTCAAGGGACTTATGTCCGACCTCCGGATGCGGACGATTTGAGTCATATAACTCAACAGCCCGGAGAGTCAGCCCGAAAGCTTTGGAACAGGTTTCTTACTAAAAAGAACCAGATTGTCGACTGTCCGGACGCCGAAGCCTTGGCAGCTTTTAAGCATAGCGTCCGTGACGAATGGCTCGCCAGACACCTCGGCCAAAATAAGCCGAGAACGATGGCCGCATTAACAAACCTCATGACCCGCTTTTGCGCGGGTGAGGACAGCTGGCTAGCCAGATGCAGCACCAGCGACCCCAGTACATCTGAAGTTAGAGATGGAAACGGGAAATCACGGCAACAGCAATAACAAACGCCGGAATAAAGAAGACAGCACGAAGGGCACGGCAGTAAACGCCGGATTCAAAAGCTCTCGGCCAGGTCAGCAAAAGCCGCCCTCTAAAGGCACCAGGGATGAACTGTCCAGCCTCAACAAAATTCTGGACCAAGTATGTCAGATCCATAGTACCCCTGGTAAACCTGCTAATCATACCCACAGAGAATGTTGGGTCTTCAAGCAGTCCGGCAAGCTCAACGCCGTACACAAGGGGGAGGATACACCAAGTGAAGACGAGGACGAGCCTCCCAAGCAAGACACTGGGGAACAAAAGAAATTTCCACCAGAAGTCAAAACAGTAAACGTGTTACACGTGATCAAGGGAAAAAACAACGCGGCACTCCCAGGAAAATATACCCAAGTGCCTGTCACCGCGAAGTCCTGCCACTGGTCGTCTCAACCGATCACTTTCGACCATCGCGATTACTCAGCAAGTACTCCGACACGCAGGATGGGCTGCCCTGGTATTAGACCCAGTAATTGGCGGATATCACTTCACACGAGTCTTGATGGACGGTGGCAGCAGTCTAAACCTAATATATCAGGATACAATCCGCGGGATGGGGTTAGACCCAACAAAAATTCGCCATAGCAATACTACCTTTAAAGGAGTAACGCCAGGCCCAGGGGCTCGTTGTACGGGCTCCCTCCTACTACAAGTTATATTCGGCTCCCCCGATAACTTCCGTCGCGAGCATTTAACCTTCCACATCGCTCCGTTCCAAAGTGGCTATCAAGCACTGCTCGGACGCGAAGCTTTCGCTCGCTTTAATGCAATACCACACTACGCCTCCCTCACACTCAAGATGCCGGTCCACGTGGCATCATTTCAGTGAAAGGAAATATCAAGCGATCTCTGCGCACACTAAAGGCGCCCGGACCAGCAAAACCATCCAATAGGTCGTCAAGACCTCAGACACAACTAATCGAGTCCGGAGCCGCTATCTATACCGAATAAATGGTCACACCCCTATTTGTCAATACAAGGGGCTCAACGCGCGCAGACAAGTGGCAATTTCTTCTCATCTTGAATTATACATGGTTTCTTTAAAAACTATCTTTTGCACGACAACTTTTTCACCTAAATTCCTCTCTTTTACAGATGATCATCGTGCTACACCCATCTAGGATACGGCACAACGGAGACACAGGCGCAGACGTGCAGCAGGGACCCGCTCCAAGGATTTCTTTTTAGATTAAGACCCTGCGTAAACCTTTTTTACTGTCTCTTGTTGATACATATCCACTGTTGAGAAGGATGCTGACGTCTTGGCATGTGGCCACGCCAGAACAATGCACGTACCTGGACATAAGGGGCTTCTTACAAAGGCCATTATTTAGGCCCGGTTTATACCACAAAGACCGAATACCTTAGGGAGTGTTCGGCGTCGCGAGTTTGGCCCTATATGCATCAGCTCCGAATCATTGTCTTTGGTCAAATGTTGGGTTTGCCCGGCTCTGTGTTTTGGTGCTTACGTTCCGCTTTACCGCTAGGTAGCACCAGGAGAACTACTGCGATTGTGCCCTGGTTCATCCGGACGAGCACCTCAGTAGAGAAAGCCGAAAATGATTTACATGATATAGCGTGAGACTAGTCAACCACTCGATGACCTATTGGAATGTTAGAATTCCTCCGCCTTAACGAAGGGCCGTTTTCTGGCCAGGCATGTACGCACCCCGGGATCGGGAGAGTGCGGAGCCACCAGGGGCTATCTAGTAGCCCCACTGTCAAACTCCTAGGGCTAAGTGAAAGTGCTAAAGCATTATAGTCTGGTTGCCTCGCTCGCTCCGCTATCACCTCCTTAATAGGACCAAGACGTTGGGTTAAGTGTGAATGCGTGTTTTTTGCGAGCACCTCCGCATTATATGCGTGGGGGTTGAAGCCGACGGCTGCAATCTTTCAGGTTATACACATGTATACATAAACGGCCGCCCAGGAGGCATCATATTACTTTCAGGCAAAAGTATAAAAATAGCCTCATAAAAATTTATAAAAGCATTTCGCTTACAATGAGATTACATATCACTCAAACATAATATTTTTTGAGCACTGGGTCTCTATCAAACGAGCACCCTCAAGAAATTCTTCAAAGTAGTGCTCAGCAGCCATTCGACCTATGGCCGAATCCCGCGCTGCAACAGTGGTAGCATCCATCTCCTCCCAGTATGCTTTAACACAGGCAAAGGCCATCCGCGAGCCCTCTATGCACGCCGACCTCTTCATCGCATTAATGCGTGACACCACGTCAAGGAGCTGCTGCACCAAGCTGAAATAGCTGTTCGGTTTTGGCCTTTCCGGCCATAGCTGATCCACAACAGACCTCATGGCGCGTCCGGACAACCTATTCAGTTCGGCCCATTCGGCTAATTGGTCAGTCAATGAAAGCGGACGCTCGGGAGAATGGAATTGTGTCCAAAACAGCTGGTCCACTTCACGGTCCGTCTGACCCTGGAAGTACTTGACCGCATCGGCAGCGCTCGCCGCCAAATCCATATACACATCCTCCGAACTCCACAGCCGATCCAGAGGGGCATACCGTGGATCTCCGAACTTCCTCCGCAACATAAAGGATTTCCCAGCTACAATATCCCCGGCTTCCCGCAGCTCCTCCTTCTTCGCCCTCATAGCAGAGCGGATGTCTTTTCTCGTCGCAGCAGCCTTCTCAAGGTCCGATGCCTTCGCTAGGTTTTCCTTTTCAAGAACCACCTTGTTGGGGAACGTAGCAATAATTTAAAAAATTCCTACGTGTTACCAAGATCTATCTATGGAGTCATCTAGCAACGAGGGAGGAGTGGATCTACATACCCTTGTAGATCGCGCGCGGAAGCGTTCAAGAGAACGGGGTTGATGGAGTCGTACTCGTCGTGATCCAAATCACCGATGATCCTAGCGCCGAACGGACGGCACCTCCGCATTCAACACACGTACGGAGCAGCGACGTCTCCTCCTTCTTGATCCAGCAAGGGGGAAGGAGAGGTTGATGGAGATCCAGCAGCACGACGGCGTGGTGGAAGTAGCGGGATTCCAACAGGGCTTTGCCAAGCGTTGCGGGAGGAGGGAGATGTGTCATGGGAGGGAGAGGGAGGCGCCAGGGCTTAGGTATGGTTGCCCTCCCTTCCCCCCACTATATATAGGGCCAAGGGAGAGGGGGGAGGCGCAGCCTTGGCCCTTCCTCCAAGGAAGGGTGCGCCAGGGAGGAGTCCCTCCTCCCCAAGGCACCTCGGAGGTGCCTTCCCCCTTTAGGACTCTTCCTTCTCTCATCTCTTGGCGCATGGGCCTCTTGGGGCTGGTGCCCTTGGCCCATATAGGCCAAGGCGCACCCCCTACAGCCCATGTGCCCCACCCGGGGCAGGTGGCCCCACCTGGTGGACCCCCGGGACCCTTCCGGTGGTCCCGGTACAATATCGATGACCCCGAAACTTGTCCCGATGGCCGAAATAGCACTTCCTATATATAATTGTTTACCTCCGGACCATTCCGGAACTCCTCATGACGTCCGGGATCTCATCCGGGACTCCGAACAACTTTGGGGTTACCGCATACTAATATCTCTATAACCCTAGCGTCACCGAACCTTAAGTGTGTAGACCCTACGGGTTCGGGAGACATGCAGACATGACCGAGATGACTCTCCGGTCAATAACCAACAGCGGGATCTGGATACCCATGTTGGCTCCCACATGTTCCACGATGATCTCATCGGATGAACCACGATGTCAAGGACTTAATCAATCCCGTATACAATTCCCTTTGTCTAGCGGTACGATACTTGCCCGAGATTCGATCGTCGGTATCCCGATACCTCGTTCAATCTCGTTACCGGCAAGTCTCTTTACTCGTTTCGTAACACATCATCCCGTGATCAACTCCTTGATCACATTGTGCACATTATGATGATGTCCTACCGAGTGGGCCCAGAGATACCTCTCCGTCACACGGAGTGACAAATCCTAGTCTCGATTCGTGCCAACCCAACAGACACTTTCAGAGATACCTGTAGTGTACCTTTATAGCCACCCAGTTATGTTGTGACGTTTGGCACACCCAAAGCACTCCTACGGTATCCGGGAGTTGCACAATCTCATGGTCTAAGGAAATGATACTTGACATTAGAAAAGCTTTAGCATACGAACTACACGATCTAGTGCTATGCATAGGATTGGGTCTTGTCCATCACATCATTCTCCTAATGATGTGATCCCGTTATCAACGACATCAAATGCCCATGGTCAGGAAACCGTAACCATCTATTGATCAACGAGCTAGTCAACTAGAGGCTTACTAGGGACATGGTGTTGTCTATGTATCCACACATGTATCTGAGTTTCCTATCAATACAATTCTAGCATGGATAATAAACGATTATCATGAACAAGGAAATATAATAATAACTAATTTATTATTGCCTCTAGGGCATATTTCCAACAGTCTCCCACTTGCACTAGAGTCAATAATCTAGTTCACATCGCCATGTGATTAACACTCAGAGGTCACATCGCCATGTGACCAACATCCAAAGAGTTTACTAGAGTCAATAATCTAGTTCACATCACTATGTGATTAACACTCAATGAGTTCTGGGTTTGATCATGTTGCTTGTGAGAGAGGTTTTAGTCAACGGGTCTGAACCTTTCAGATCCGTGTGTGCTTTACAAATCTCTATGTCATCTCCTAGATGTAGCTACCACGTTCTATTTGGAGCTATTCCAAATAACTGTTCTACTTGGAGCTATTCTAAATTGTTGCTCCATTATACGTATCCGGTATCTCTAGTCAGAGCTATCCGAATAGGTGTTAAGCTTGCATCGACGTAACCCTTTACGACGAACTCTTTTACCACCTCCATAATCGAGAAAATTCCTTAGTCCACTAGTTACTAAGGATAACTTTGACCGCTGTCTTGTGATCCATTCTTGGATCACTCTTGTACCCCTTGACTGACTCATGGCAAGGCACACTTCAGGTGCGGTACACAGCATAGCATACTGTAGAGCCTACGTCTTAAGCATAGGGGACGACCTTCGTCCTTTCTCTCTATTCTGCCGTGGTTGAGCTTGAAGTCTTAACTTCATACCTTACAACTCAGGCAAGAACTCCTTCTTTGACTGATCCATCTTGAACACCTTCAAGATCATGTCAAGGTATGTGCTCATTTGAAAGTACTATTAAGCGTTTTGATCTATCCTTATAGATCTTGATGCTCAATGTTCAAGTAGCTTAATCTAGGCTTTCCATTGAAAAACACTTTCCAAATAACCCTATATGCTTTCCAGAAATTCTACGTCATTTCTGATCAACAATATGTCAACAACATATACTCATCAGAAATTCTATAGTGCTCCCACTCACTTCTTTGGAAATACAAGTTTCTCATAAACTTTGTATACACCCAAAATCTTTGATCATCTCATCAAAGCATACATTCCAACTCCGAGATGCTTACTCCAGTCCTTAGAAGGATTGCTGGAGCTTTGCATACTTATCAGCATCTTTCAGGATTGACAAAACCTTCCGGTTGTATCACATACAACCTTTCCTCAAGAAAATCGTCGAGGAAACAATGTTTTGACATCCTATCTGCAAGATTTCATAAATAATGCAGTAATCGCTAATATAATTCCAACAGACTCTTAGCATCGCTACGAGTGAGAAAGTCTCATCATAGTCAACTCCTTGAACTTGTCGAAAAACATCTTAACGACAAGTCGAGCTTTCTTAATGGTGACATTTACCATCATTGTCCGTCTTCCTTTTAAAATCCATCTGTACTCAATAGCCTTACGACCATCGAGCCGTTCTGCCAAAGTCTACACTTTGTTTTCATATATGGATCCTCTCTCGGATTATATGGCCTCGAGCCATTTATCGGAATCCAGGCCCACCACCGCTTCTCCATAGCTCGTAGGTTCATTGTTGTCTAGCAACATGACTTCCAAGACAGGATTACGTACCACTCTGAAGTAGTACGCATCCTTGTCATCCCACGAGGTTTGTTAGTGACTTGATCTGAAGTTTCATGATCACTATCATAAGCTTCCACTTCAATTGGTGTAGGTGCCACAGGAACAACTTCCTGTGCCCTGCCACACACTAGTTGAAGAGACGGTTCAATAACCTCATCAAGTCTCCACCATCCTCCCACTCAATTCTTTTGAGAGAAACTTTTCCTCGAGAAAGGACCCGATTCTAGAAACAATCCCTTATTGCTTTCGGATCTGAGACAGGAGGTATACCCAACTGTTTTGGGTGTCCTATGAAGATGCATTTATCCACTTTGGGTTCGAGCTTATCAGCCTGAAACTTTTTCACATAAGCGTCGCAGCCCCAAACTTCTAAGAAATGACAGCTTAGGTTTCTCTAAACCATAGTTCATACGGTGTCATCTCATCGGAATTACGTGGTGCCCTATTTAAAGTGAATGTGTTTGTCTCTAATGCCTAACCCATAAACTATTGTGGTAATTCGATAAGAGACATCATGGTATGCATCATATCCAATAGGGTGCAGTTATGATGTTCGGACACACCATCACACTATGGTGTTCCAGGCTGTATTAGTTGTGAAACAATTTCCACAATGTCTTAATTCTATGCCAAACTCGTAATTCAGATATTCATCTCTATGATCATATCATAGATATTTTATCCTCTTGTCACGACGATCTTTCAACTTCACCTTGAAATTACTTGAACCTTTCAGTAATTCAGACTCGTGATTCATCAAGTAAATATACTCAACATCTACTCAAATCATCTGTGAAGTAAGAACATAACGATATCCACTACATGCCTCAGCACTCATTGGATTGCACACATCAAAATGTATTACTTCCAACAAGTTGCTTTCTAGTTCCATTTTACTGAAACCGAGGCTTTCAGTCATCTTGCCCATGTGGTATGATTTGCATGTCTCAAGTGATTCAAAATCAAGTGAGTTCAAACGGTCCATTTGCATGGAGTTTCTTCATGCATATACACCAATACACATGGTTCGCATGTCTCAAACTTTTCAAAAACGAGTGAGCCCAAAGATCCATCAACATGGAGCTTCTTCATGCGTTTTATACCGATATGACTTACGTGGCAGTGCCACAAGTAGGTGGTACTATCATTACTATCCTATATCTTTTGGCATGAACATGTGTATCACTATGATCGGGATTCAATAAACCATTCATTTTAGGTGTAAGACCATTGAAGGTATTATTCAAATAAACAGAGTAACCATTATTCTCCTTAAATGAATAACCGTATTGTGATAGACATAATCCAATCATGTCTATGCTCAACGCAAACACCAAATAACAATTATTTAGGTTTTAATACCAATCTCGATGGTAGAGGGAGCATGCGATGCTTGATCATATCAACCTTGGAAACACTTCCAACACATATCGTCAGCTCACCTTTAGCTAGTCTCCGTTTATTCCGTAGCTTTTATTTCGAGTTACCAACATTTAGCAACCGAACAAGTATCTAATACCCTGGTGCTACTAGGAGTACTAGTAAAGTACACATTAACACAATGTATATCCAATATACTTCTATCGACTTTGCCAGCCTTCTCATCTACCAAGTATCTAGGGTAATTCTGCTCCAGTGGCTGTTCCCCTTATTACAGAAGCACTTAGTCTCGGGTTTGGGTTCAACCTTGGGTCTCTTCACTAGAGCAGCAGCTGAATTTCCGTTTCATGAAGTATCCCTTCTTGCCCTTGCCCTTCTTGAAACTAGTGGTTTCACCAACCATCAACAATTGATGCTCCTTCTTGATTTCTACTTTGGTGTCAAACATCGCGAATATCTCAAGGATCATCATATATGTCCCTGATATATTATAGTTCATCACGAAGCTCTAGCAGCTTGGTGGTAATGACTTCGGAGAAACATTACTATCTCATCTGGAAGATCAACTCCCACTTGATTCAAGCGATTGTTGTACTCAGACAATCTGAGCACAAGTTCAACAATTGAGCTTTTCTCCTTAGTTTGTAGGCTAAGAAAATCGTCGGAGGTCTTATACCTCTTGACGTGGGCACGAGCCTGAAATCCCAATTTCAGCCCTCGAAACATCTCATATGTTCCGCGACGTTTCAAAAAACATCTTTGGTGCCTCAATTCTAAACCATTTAGCATTACGCACTGAACTATCATGTAGTCATCAAAACGTGTATGTCAGATGTTCGCAACATCCACAGACGACGTTCGAGGTTCAGCACACTGAGCAGTGCATTAAGGACATAAGCCTTCTATGAAGCAATGAGGACAATCCTCAGTTTACGGACCTAGTCCGCATAATTGCTACTATCAACTTTCAACTAAATTTCTCTAGGAACATAACTAAACAGTAGAACTGAAGCGCGAGCTACGACATAATTTGCGAAGACCTTCTGACTATGTTCAAGATAATTAAGTTCATCTTATGAACTCCCACTCAGATAGACATCCCTCTAGTCATCTAAGTGATTACATGATCCGAGTCAACTAGGCCGTGTCCGATCATCACGTGAGACGGACTAGTCAACATCGGTGAACATCTTCATGTTGATCGTATCTACCATACGACTCATGCTCGACCTTTCGGTCTTCTGTGTTCCGAGGCCATGTCTGTACACATGCTAGGCTCGTCAAGTCAACCTAAGTGTTTGCATGTGTAAATCTGTCTTACACCCATTGTATGTGAATGTTGGAATCAAACACCCGATCATCACGTGGTGCTTTGAAACAACGAACTGTCGCAACGGTGCACAGTTAGGGGAAACACCTTCTTGAAATTTTAATGAGGGATCATCTTATTTACTACCGTCGTTCTAAGTAAACAAGATGTATAAACATGATAAACATCACATGCAATCAAATAATAGTGGCATGATATGGCCAATATCATATAGCTCCTTTGATCCCCATCTTGGGGCTCCATGATCATCTTGTCACCGGCATGACACCATGATCTCCATCATCATGATCTCCATCATCATGTCTTCATGAAGTTGTCACGTCATCTATTACTTCTACTACTATGGCTAACGCTTTAGCAATAAAGTAAAGTAATTACATGACGTTTATGTTGACACGCAGGTCATAAATAAATTAAGACAACTCCTATGGCTCTTGCCGGTTGTCATACTCATCGACATGCAAGTCGTGATTCCTATTACAAGAACATGATCAATCTCATACATCACATATATCATTCATCACATCCTTTGGCCATATCACATCACATAGCATACCCTGCAAAAACAAGTTAGACGTCCTCTAATTGTTGTTGCATGTTTTACGTGGCTGCTATGGGTTTCTAGCAAGAACGTTTCTTACCTACGCAAAAACCACAACGTGATATGCCAATTGCTATTTACCCTTCATAAGGACCCTTTTCATCGAATCCGATCCGACTAAAGTGGGAGAGACAGACACCCGCCAGCCACCTTATGCAACTAGTGCATGTTTGTCGGTGGAACCAGTCTCACGTACGAGTACGTGTAAGGTCGGTCCGGCCCGCTTCATCCCACGATGCCGCCGAATCAATATAAGACTAGTAACGGCAAGATAATTGACAATATCGACGCCCACAACTACTTTGTGTTCTACTCATGCATAGAAACTACGCATAGACCTAGCTCATGATGCCACTGTTGGGGAACGTAGCAATAATTCAAAATTTTCCTACGTGTCACCAAGATCTATCTATGGAGTCATCTAGCAACGAGGGAGGAGTGGATCTACATACCCTTGTAGATCGCGCGCGGAAGCGTTCAAGAGAACGGGGTTGATGGAGTCGTACTCGTCGTGATCCAAATCACCGATGATCCTAGCGCCGAACGGACGGCACCTCCGCGTTCAACACACGTACAGCCCGACGATGTCTCCCATGCATTGATCCAGCAAGGAGAGAGGGAGAGGTTGAGGAAGACTCCATCCAGCAGCAGCACAACGGCGTGGTGGTGGTGGAGGAGTGTGGCAATCCTGCAGGGCTTCGCCAAGCACCACGGGATATGAGGAGAAAGAGAGGGAGGGCTGCACCAACGAGAGAGATCAAATCGCGTGTATTGGGCAAGCCCCTAGGCCTCATATATATAGGGGAAGGGGAGGAGGGTGCGCCCCCTCTAGGGTTCCCACCCCTAGGGGGGCGGCAGCCCTAGATGGGAAAAGGGGGGGCGGCCAAGAGGGGAGAGGGGGGCGCCCCTTAGGGTGGGCCTTAGGGCCCATCTAAGCCTAGGGTTTCCCCTTCTCCTCCTTTTGCTGCGCCTTGGGCCTTGTGGGAGGCGCACCAGCCCACTCAAGGGCTGGTCCCTTACCACTCTTGGCCCATGCAAGCCTCCGGGGCTGGTGGCCCCACTTGGTGGACCCCCGGGACCCTCCCGGTGGTCCCGGTACGTTACCGATAAAACCCGAAACTTTTCCGGTGACCAAAACAGGACTTCCCATATATAAATCTTTACCTCCGGACCATTCCGGAACTCCTCGTGACGTCCGGGATCTCATCCGGGACTCCGAACAACATTCGGTAACCACATACAAACTTCCTTTATAACCCTAGCGTCATCGAACCTTAAGTGTGTAGACCCTACGGGTTCGGGACATGCAGACATGACCGAGACGTCTCCGGTCAATAACCAACAGCGGGATCTGGATACCCATGTTGGCTCCCACATGTTCCACGATGATCTCATCGGATGAACCACAATGTCAAGGACTTAATCAATCCCGTATACAATTCCCTTTGTCTATCGGTACGATACTTGCCCGAGATTCGATCGTCGGTATCCCGATACCTTGTTCAATCTCGTTACCGGCAAGTCTCTTTACTCGTTCCGTAACACATCATCCCGTGATCAACTCCTTGATCACATTGTGCACATTATGATGATGTCCTACCGAGTGGGCCCAGAGATACCTCTCCGTTACACGGAGTGACAAATCCCAGTGCCAAAAGAAAATACAACAAGTATAAAATCAAGCTGAAGATAAACATAATTTAAAGTAAAAAATCAAATAAAATAAAAAGAAGATAATGGTAACTCAGAAAAAAACAAACGAAGGATAAAAATAAAGCCAAACGTTCAAAACAACTAAGGGCAATACACAAAAGAGATATAAAGAAAAATAAATAAACAAAACCAAAAAGGTTATTTTTTACGATATAAAAACAACCAACAAAACCATTACCCTCATTTAATGACATAGTAATATTAATTCTCAATACATCGATAGCCGTACCATACCCCCAACGAAAATACCTACCGATAAGAAACGGGAAGTCAAGAACAAGAAAAAATCATAAAGTAACAAAAATATATAAAAAAAAATCCTATAGACTTACTATGATTAGTGTTAGAAGAATAATAACGTCATTAAGAATTAAAAATCTGTACGCCAAGAACAAATGCCTGCTAAGTAGAAATTATCCAAAAAAATCACAAAAAATCCACATAAAAGAGAAAGCAAAACATATAAATCATAAATAAAGTCTCTTTACTTTCCAACACATCATCCCGTGATCAACGTTCACATTGTGCACATTATGATGATGTCCTACCGAGTGGGCCCAGAGATACCTCTCCGTTTACACGGAGTGACAAATCCCAGTCTCGATTCGTGCCAACCCAACAGACACTTTCGGAGATACCTGTAGTGCACCTTTATAGCCACCCAGTTACGTTGTGACGTTTGGCACACCCAAAGCACTCCTACGGTATCCGGGAGTTGCACAATCTCATGGTCTAAGGAAATGATACTTGACATTAGAAAAGCTTTACCATACGAACTACACGATCTTGTGCTAGGCTTAGGATTGGGTCTTGTCCATCACATCATTCTCCTAATGATGTGATCCCGTTATCAATGACATCCAATGTCCATGGTCAGGAAACCGTAACCATCTATTGATCAACGAGCTAGTCAACTAGAGGCTTACTAGGGACATGGTGTTGTCTATGTATCCACACATGTATATTGAGTTTCCTATCAATACAATTCTAGCATGGATAATAAACGATTATCATGAACAAGGAAATATAATAATAATATTTATTATTGCCTCTAGGGCATATTTGGAAGGAGGGAGGCACCAAAGGCGTGGTGAGAGGCCCTCCTTCCCCCACTATATATAGGGAGCCTAGGGGGGCGCCGGCCCTAGGAGATCAATCTCCTAGGGGGGCGGGCGGCCAAGGGAGGAATCCCTCCTCCCCAAGGCACCTAGGAGGTGCCTTCCCCTTTAGGACTCTTCCCTTTTTTATCTCTTGGCGCATGGGCCTCTTGGGGCTGGTGCCCTTGGCCCATATAGGCCAAGGCGCAGCCCCTACAGCCCATGTGGCCCCGGGCAGGTGGCCCCACCCGGTGGACCCCCGGGACCCTTCCGGTGGTCCCGGTACAATACCGGTGACCCCGAAACTTGTCCCGATGCCCGAAATAGCACTTCCTATATAAATTCTTTACCTCCGGACCATTCCGGAACTCCTCGTGACGTCCGGGATCTCATCCGGAGGACTCCGAACAACATTCGGGTTACTGCATATACATATCCCTACAACCCTAGCGTCACCGAACCTTAAGTGTGTAGACCCTACGGGTTCGGGAGACATGTAGACATGACCGAGATCGCTCTCCGGTCAATAACCAACAGCGGGATCTGGATACCCATGTTGGCTCCCACATGCTCCTCGATGATCTCATCGGATGAACCACGATGTCGAGGATTCAAGCAACCCCGTATACAATTCCCTTTGTCAATCGGTACGTTACTTGCCCGAGATTCGATCGTCGGTATCCCAATACCTCGTTCAATCTCGTTACCGGCAAGTCACTTTACTCGTACCGTAATGCATGATCCCGTGACCAGACACTTGGTCACTTTGAGCTCATTATGATGATGCATTACCGAGTGGGCCCAGAGATACCTCTCCGTCATACGGAGTGACAAATCCCAGTCTTGATCCGTGTCAACCCAACAGACACTTTCGGAGATACCCGTAGTATACCTTTATAGTCACCCAGTTACGTTGTGACGTTTGGTACACCCAAAGCACTCCTACGGTATCCGGGAGTTACACGATCTCATGGTCTAAGGAAAAGATACTTGACATTGGAAAAACTCTAGCAAACGAACTATACGATCTTGTGCTATGTTTAGGATTGGGTCTTGTCCATCACATCATTCTCCTAATGATGTGATCTCGTTATCAATGACATCCAATGTCCATAGTCAGGAAACCATGACTATCTGTTGATCAACGAGCTAGTCAACTAGAGGCTTACTAGGGACATGTTGGTGTCTAAGTATTCACACATGTATTACGATTTCCGGATAACACAATTATAGCATGAATAAAAGACAATTATCATGAACAAGGAAATATAATAATAATCCTTTTATTATTGCCTCTAGGGCATATTTCCAACAGTCTCCCACTTGCACTAGAGTCAATAATCTAGTTACATTGTGATGAATCGAACACCCATAGAGTTCTGGTGTTGATGATGTTTTGCCCTAGGGAGAGGTTTAGTCAACGGATCTGCGACATTCAAATCCGTATGTACTTTACAAATATCTATGTCTCCATCTTAAACATTTTCACGAATGGAGTTGAAGCGACGCTTGATGTGCCTTGTCTTCTTGTGAAACCTGGGCTCCTTGGCAAGAGAAATAGCTCCAGTGTTGTCACAGAAGAGCTTGATCGGCCCCGACGCATTGGGTATGACTCCTAGGTCGGTGATGAACTCCTTCACCCAAATTGCTTCATGCACTGCCTCCGAGGCTGCCATGTACTCCGCTTCACATGTAGATCCCGCCACGACGCTCTGCTTGCAACTGCACCAGCTTACTGCCCCACCATTCAAAATATACACGTATCCGGTTTGTGACTTAGAGTCATCCAGATCTGTGTCGAAGCTAGCGTCGACGTAACCCTTTACGACGAGCTCTTCGTCACCTCCATAAACGAGAAACATTTCCTTAGTCCTTTTCAGGTACTTCAGGATATTCTTGACCGCTGTCCAGTGTTCCTTGCCGGGATTACTTTGTACCTTCCTACCAAACTTACGGCAAGGTTTACATCAGGTCTGGTACACAGCATGGCATACATAATAGAACCTATGGCTGAGGCATAGGGGATGACACTCATCTCTTCTATATCTTCTGCCGTGGTCGGACATTGAGCTGAGCTCAATTTCACACCTTGCAACAGGCAAGAACCCCTTCTTAGACTGATCCATATTGAACTTCTTCAATATCTTATCAAGGTATGTGCTTTGTGAAAGACCTATGAGGCGTCTTGATCTATCTCTATAGATCTTGATGCCTAATATATATGCAGCTTCTCCAAGGTCCTTCATTGAAAAACTCTTATTCAAGTAGGCCTTAATGCTGTCCAAGAGTAAAGGGGGATGTGCTGCAAGGCGATTAAGTTGGGTAACGCCAGGGTTTTCCCAGTCACGACGTTGTAAAACGACGGCCAGTGAATTGTAATACGACTCACTATAGGGCGAATTCTATATCATTTCCCATCAACAGTATGTCATCCACATACAATATGAGAAATGCTATAGAGCTCCCACTCACTTTCTTGTAAATGCAGGCTTCTCCATAAGTCTGCATAAACCCAAACGCTTTGATCATCTCATCAAAGCGAATGTTCCAACTCCGAGATGCTTGCACCAGCCCATAAATTGAGCGTTGGAGCTTGCACACCTTGTCAGCATTCTTAGGATCGACAAAACCTTCCGGCTGCATCATATACAATTCTTCCTTAAGGAAACCATTAAGGAATGCCGTTTTGACGTCCATTTGCCATATCTCATAATCATAGAATGCGGCAATTGCTAACATGATTCGGACGGACTTCAGCTTCGCTACGGGTGAGAAAGTCTCATCGTAGTCAACCCCTTGAACTTGTCGATAACCCTTAGCGACAAGCCGAGCTTTATAGATGGTCACATTACCATCCGCGTCTGTCTTCTTCTTAAAGATCCATTTATTTTCTATGGCTCGCCGATCAACGGGCAAGTCAGTCAAAGTCCATACTTCGTTTTCATACATGGATCCTATCTCGGATTTCATGGCTTGCAGCCATTTGTCGGAATCCGGGCCCGCCATCGCTTCTTCATAGTTCGAAGGTTCACTGTTGTATAACAACATGATTTCCAAGATAGGGTTGCCGTACCACTCTGGTGCGGAACGTGTCCTTGTGGACCTACGAAGTTCAGTAGCAACTTGATCTGAAGTTTCATGATCATCATCAACAACTTCCTCTCTAGTCGGTGTAGGCACCTCAGGAACATTTTCTTGAGCTGCGCCACTTACCGGTTCAAGAGGTAATACTTCATCAAGTTCTACCTTCCTCCCACTTATTTCTTTCGAGAGAAACTCTTTCTCTAGAAAGGACCCATTCTTGGCAACAAAGATCTTGCCTTCGATCCGAGGTAGAAGGTATACCCAACAATTTCTTTAGGGTATCCTATGAAGACACATTTTTCCGACTTGGGTTCGAGCTTTTCAGGTTGAAGTTTCTTGACATAAGCATCGCATCCCCAAACTTTTAGAAACGACAGCTTAGGTTTCTTCCCAAACCATAATTCATACGGTGTCGTCTCAACGGATTTCGACAGAGCCCTATTTAAAGTGAATGCGGCAGTCTCTAAAGCATAGCCCCAAAATGATAGCGGTAAATCGGTAAGAGACATCATAGATTGCACCATATCTAATAGAGTGCGATTACGACATTCGGACACACCATTACGCTGAGGTGTTCCAGGCGGCGTGAGTTGTGAAACTATTCCACATTTTCTTAAGTGTGTGACAAATTCATGACTCAAGTATTCTCCCGCACGATCTGATCGCAAGAACTTGATTTTCCTGTCACGTTGATTCTCAACCTCACTCTGAAATTCCTTGAACTTTTCAAAGGTCTCAGACTTGTGTTTCATTAAGTAGACATACCCATATCTACTCAAGTCATCAGTGAGGGTGAGAACATAACGATAGCCACCGCGAGCCTCAACACTCATTGGACCGCACACATCAATATGTATGATTTCCAATAAGTTGGTTGCTCGCTCCATTGTTCCTGAGAATGGAGTCTTGGTCATTTTACCCATGAGGCATGGTTCGCACGTGTCAAATGATTCGTAATCAAGAGACTCTAAAAGTCCATCTGCATGGAGCTTCTTCATGCGTTTGACACCTATGTGACCAAGGCGGCAGTGCCACAAGTATGTGGGACTATCATTATCAACCTTACATCTTTTGGTATTCACACTATGAATTTTGTAGCATTACGCTCGAGATTCATTAAGAATAAACCATTCACCATCGGAGCATGACCATAAAACATATCTCTCATATAAATAGAACAACCATTATTCTCGGATTTAAATGAGTAGCCATCTCGTATTAAACGAGATCCTGATACAATGTTCATGCTCATAACTGGCACTAAATAACAATTATTGAGGTTTAAAACTAATCCCGTAGGTAAATGTAGAGGTAGCGTGCCGACGGCGATCACATCGACCTTGGAACCATTCCCGACGTGCATCGTCACCTCGTCCTTCGCCAGTCTCCGCTTATTTCGCAGCTCCTGCTTTGAGTTACAAACGTGAGCAACCGCACCGGTATCAAATACCCAGGAGCTACTACGAGTACTGGTAAGGTACACATCAATTACATGTATATCACATATCGAAAATAATTTGCTACCCATGGTGGTAGCTACGCATGCATGCAACGGCTGACACATGGCCCTGACACACATGCACTTACCTGGTGGCTATTGACACAAAGTACGGTGTGTCATAGATATGTCAGAACGGGTACAGCCTAGGAACCAGGAGTAACAAATTGAGCCCACAAGCCCAGCTAGACGCAAGGCCCAAACCATCTCCCATCCGGGATACCCAAACCCATCATCTTAATAGGCCAGGCCCATTAATCAAACAAGCACCCAACATCTGAGAGGCTGATGCTATAAATAAGCATGTGACCCCAAGACGGCCAAGTAACGGACCCATCTCGCAAACCAGCTGACTAGTAACGGGTAGCACGCGAGACATGGGAAAAAGAAGCCGATTGTACTAACACCCCACTCCCATTGGCTGGGTTACAAAGCTGCACCCATTGGCCGATTTGTTTTTTACAACGTTGCAACAGCTATATAGATGGGACGCACAACCACGTCCCTTTTATTTGCTTTTGTTTTGTGAAGTCACTCATGCAGTAGACATGCAGCCTACAGTTTTATTAGGCACGCGTAGCCCATGTAGAGTCCATATACAATTGTTAGTAGCTGCCTAGGGTCAGGTCGATCAATGGGAAGCACGGACAAGCCAGAGATTGAAATGCTCGTTATATAAAAATATAAAGGGGAGACGCATGACACGCAGACCACTGAGGAATCGACATGAACCATTTGGCCATGCAGCTATAGGAAGCTATGTAGAGAAATAAGATAGGCCATCCGGAAACAATGGGCAAAGGCAGATGTTACGATACGAAAATGACAAATACCGCTTTGACAAGTGGCAGCTGCCACGACCCAAACGGATGATACACTGCCCCGTCTCATCTATTACGACGGAGACAGTAGCTTTTATCAAGGAAAAAAGATAGTACTAACACACCCACCCCCCATTGGCTGTTCGTACGGGATATACGGGAAGAAGAAGCTGATCGTACTAACACCCCCCCATTGGCTGGGTTACAAAGCTGCTCAGCACGATGGGAAAGGAGAATCTAACATTTTCTATGCGGGGTAGAAAATACGAACCTGCCGAACTATCCATCGTGCCCCATCCATACAGCTATACCCTAAGCGCCATCCTATGCTGCCAACAGCTATACTATAGGCAAGTGCCTCGGAGTATCCATTGTACAAAACCAGGTCGACCAATGGAAAGGAGGCCATCCCAAGAACCAATGGTCGCACGCGAGAGAGACATGACGAGACTAGAGGAACTGAAAACCAACACAAACTGATAAGCAACACAAGAAGAAAGGAATCCCAAGAAAAGTAAATAATAAATCTAGACAATCTTTTATACAGGCTGTCGCGAACACGCACGCAAGCGCTCAGGACATGTTATAACCACCATTCGGAAGCAGGAAGCAAGCAGCCAAGCACACACAACAACACACACACTCTTACGTGAATCAACCTTTTTTCGTTTGCGAAAAAAATGGGAGTGATACTGAACATCGAGGTCGGCCTAAACGACCTTGCCTTGGTGACCCCGGTGTTCAAGTGCGCATGCGGCATGCCAGCGGCGAAGAGGGTGTCTTGCTCGGGGAAACATGAAGGGAAGCAGTTCTACCGTTGCGACGTTGGCTATGTGGAGAACAGCATAACCGACTTGGACACCGACACGGAGGATCCAAGCTGGGAAAGAGTAATGTTTCATTTTCCCCTAACCCATTCAACAGTTTTTATAGTGGCTTTCTTTTCTATGACGTTTTATACTAATTGTTATCCACTGAAAAACATTTTTCCCAGCACTTGGCATGTGATGTGTGGGTGTTGGCGGAGGTTATAGACCAGTTCGCCAAGGATGTTTTTGAAGTGAACAAGCTTTCTGATGCAGACCTCAGGGCATCTCTACTAGGAATCGAAATCGGCAGGTTCACCATGGGAGAAGACTAGGAATGAACGACATCGCACGAATAAATAAGAGTCTTGTGGGAAAGCATTCATTTTCTGTTCCCCTCAGCGGAAACATGTATCATTTTTGCATCTTATTTCATAAGTAGAATTTTTATTCTTCATAAAAATAGAATGTTTTTCTTCACGAGCTTAATTAGCATGGCAATACCAGAATTTCCACATTATCTTTTTCGACATAACCAGTATTATATTTTTTTACACCACATGTACTTTCGAGCGCTTTCAAAAAGCCAAGGATTACACAAAAAGAACAAGTCTCAAACCGATGAGGAATACACGAACACACAACTTTTTTGGGAAAAAACCAAACAGAACGTTCTACACCCAAGTTCACCTGAAGTGCAAAGCATCACAAGCATACATAAAAATTTAAATCGTGCGGTGGACACGCCACTATCGTACTGTTCCTTCTCTTTACCGGAGCACGCCTGATTTTTCTCTGACAGTTGAGAAGTCCCCGTGCACGCCCTGTGAAGGACCAGCACCCTTGGAGACACAATCTTGCTGACAGTTGAGAAGTCTCTGTGCACGCCCTGTCAAGGACCAGCACCCTTGGAGACGTAATCGATCGTCACCGTTGAACCTTAAATCGATCTTAAGTAATGGACACCACATCTAATCTATAAGCCAGAGAAGGTGCACCTGACATTCTCCTAATCGCAAACGCCGCAAAAGCGGCAGCTGGAGAGGATCAGCCCCCCACCGGGGGGGAGGGGGATGACTATCTGGTGGTGCTGGGAGGGGAGTTTGTAAACCCTAGCCCGCCAGCCCGCCGTTGTGACATAACTTTTCACAAAGGGGAACCATTTTTAGCGGCACACCATTTTCATGAAGGGGAACGATGCGCACGGCCTCCAGCCACAGCCGCCATGTACCAAGCCAGATAGAGAACACTAACCATCTGCATCTGAAACAACCATATGTCGGAACCTTTAAATCGATCTAAATGCAGGGTAGAATGCCCCCTCCCCCCCCCCACACACACCGAAAACAAGCCCATGTCCCAGGCGAATCCGGAATGGTGGTCGGTTACCATATGTCGGAGGCGCCACCCCCCACCCCAAACCGCCACATCGGACCATATCTACGTGCCCGCAAAATGAGGATGGCTATTTCGCCTACCCTACCATGGAGTCGGCACGCGTGCGGAAAGCTCAGAAATGTAAAACCGGGACGAACGACTAGGAGGAGGGGGAAACGCAACCGAAACCCCCCTCTCTCGCCGATCAACGACAACCACGACGGCCACACGGGCCATGGCAAAATACATCCAAGTAGGATAGAACCCCCCCCCTCGCGCATGAACGACACAAACCCCGTCGCCCGACGTGCCGGTTCTAGGATAGAAACCTACTACAATGCAAACCAACAAGAGACAATAACTGAACACAGTATGCCAAGTAGTTTGAAACCCGTTTTTAACACGCTAGACTTGGTGTCCAAGAAAGCCGAGGAAGGCCAAACAGGGAACCGGGGCGGGAGGGGGGCGGTGATGCGTGATCGCACAACAGCAAAAGAAAGATCACCCCAAAGTGCAACCATGATAGGGGGGGATTACATAAGCAGCTAAAGTCAAGCATCACGATACAAGAGAATAGTTCAAGGAGCAACACACTGCAAATTAATAGTGTTGGCCACAAATAGAAAAATACCGATAGCAACCCAAAATTAAACACCAACAGGTCACGCAAGCTAAAGACAGATAGGTAAGCAACAGCGTGACATCCGTCGTTTCCACGCGGCAGCAATCACTGGGGCTTGGGAGCGATGGCCCTGCACCTCTTCTTGGCATTGGATGCATCGACACAAGCCTTGTAGTAGCCAATGTTCAGTGGGCTAGTGAGAACCTTGTAAACGAGATCCTTGGTGGTCTGGTACATGCAGAAAGAGTTGGGAGCAGTTGACCCTGACGCGCAATCAACCATGCGAGCGCAAGTAAGTGAGTAGACTCCGCTCGAGTTCCTAAGACACAAACCAAAAAAATCATCAGCCCTGCTAGTAAACATCACTCAAATACTAGGATATAAGAAGATTTTTGTAAAAAACAATGAGGAAAACACACCCTTGGATGTTGATCCCGAGGCAATCATGCGCCAAGGTAGTCCAATGGCCAAAGCCATATAACTTATTATTGTGTATCTGGCAAAGAGCGTCCCTGAGATGTGAGTTTATGGCAAAAGAGGGATTTTTGTGCTTGTCCTCTATGCGCTGGACACTACTACCATACTCCACTGGATCAGCAATGGTAAAATGCGTCTTATAGAAATCCCAAGAATAGCATGCCCAAGAGTTGTTGACTGACACCACAACAACAAACTAAAAAAAGATAGAGAGATATATAAGTGTTTTTTTCAAGAGAAAGAACACAATGGCACACACCATTTATGCGGAAAAACACACCTCATGGCTTTCGCGGACGTCATACCCAATATTTGCAGTCGAAAGCATCTCAACCAAAGAAGCAACAGAGGTGTTTTTCCCAAGGCAAGCAAGCTGAGTTAAACAAGAAACAAACAAGGTGAGAACAATGAACCAAAAACGTAAGAAGAAACGAAGCAATGGATAGGAAATCTAACAATGTCATCATACCACAAACGAGGCTGATAAGTAATGGCGCGGCGAACGATGAGTTTCCACCCTAACGGCTTCAGCTTGATTAAGGGAACGAGTCACTCCGTCACAAATATTCTTATCAAGGTCAACTTGAAGCATACAAAAATCACTCAAGGCTGTCCCAGAAATACGGACAACAAGATGACCTTTCATCTCAACCCAATACCTACATTTTTTGTTAAAGACGACGTGATTAAAAGCATGCCATATATGCATTTTTTAAAAATTTTGTTAACATTTTTTACCAACTAAACCGAAACATGTCACATAAATAAGAATGAAAAAAATGAAGAATAAATATTCGTGCATAGATTTTTACGTTGATAGCAAGGTTTTGGGCACGTCATTCACAAGCCACGCAACAGTGATGTTAGCCGTAGTAGACATATGACCATCAAGAGAGAAGCCAGGATGCTCAAAGGCAGAAATCTCAATAGCGCTGCGTTTGAAATTAGCACGGAAAATAGGCAAAGACGAGCCTGGCCCAGAAGATAGCTGATGATTGACTTGGTTGGGTTGGAACGACTGCACGGGCGCCCTACCAGCCAAGATAGCAGCATCAAGCGCAGCCTCAAAGCCCTCAAAACTGTAGATATAAGTAACAAAAAATGTCAGTTTTCAATAAGAATAAGAAGGCAGGGAGGAACAACCTAATTTTTCAAGGTGAAAACACACACCTAGTGATAGGGAGCTTGACGACACCACGCGCAACAGAACACGCGGCTTTTGCTTCCATGCACGACCTAAGAAAGTTTGCAGGCGGAGCAGAGCCACCCTTGAGCAGCTTAGCAATCTCGGCAATGTCACTGCTCAGTCTCGACATGGTGGCACGGATATCAGCAATGTCACCACGGATCTCTAAGATAGCAATCTCGGTGACACCTTCAGAACCCTTAGCAGCAACGATTTCAGGCGCAGACTCACGTAGAGGTGGAACAACAGCATCGACAGGGTCTCCCTACAAATAGTAAAAATATCAGTTTTTGCCAGATAAAGAAGTGATACTAAAAGAAGCAACAGATAAAAACGTCATTGCTAATAGCTAGGGAGCGACAAAAAATCAGTAAAAGGGATGAAAAAGAAGAGAAAAAGACCTCAATATGCTCGCTACCAGTACCGCTAACGGTAGCTAAGGGAGATCCAGCACGGTTCAAATCGGATACCATTTTTTTCACGAGAAGGCGATGAGAGAGAGAGAGGGAGAGCAAGGAAGAAGAGCCGGGGGAGGGGGGAGAGCCGGGGGGAGGATGATGGGGGGTAGGACGGGGATGCCTTTTAATAATGGAGCCACCCCCCACCACCACCCTACCAGGGGGTCGTTTTTTTATTTTTTTTATTTTTTTGATAAAGGCAACATTACGACCTGCAAGTCAGAGAACCAACAGTTTTCTGGCATACACAAAAAAGAAGTTCGGACAAAATTACTTCAAGCTACACCTCTGGGGGCCACAAGGATAAAAGTATTTTTAGGGTCAACATTTTTTTTCTTTTTAGAACATTTTTTTGCACATGCAAAATAGAGGTAGCCAACACAGGAGCATAGAACAACAGCTAGTACCTGCTCCAAAGGGACATTCATATCGGTGCTGCTACCAACAGAGACAGGACCAACATTCACACATTCTATGAGATTCTCCAAGGCCTATTTGAGTAAAACAAAGCAAAACAGTTCAGGCTTTCAACATGGACAGACCGCCAGAACCAAAAAATGAATGAACAGTAGTAGCACGGGAAAAACAACCAAAAGAAGTGGAGGAGAAAGAAACCTGGAAAGAACTAGAGTCCATTCCATAGTGTTCCCAGGAAGTAGGTGCATCGCCTGCGCTAGCAGTCTGCCAAAAAATGAATGCACTGTTACAGAGAGGCCACCAGCCGGGGGGGAGGGAGAATGTGAACTAAATGTGAAGAACAAGAACTAGCAGTTCAAGCAAGGACAAGAATTAAATGAGGTCTAACGAGAAATAAATGCTCAGAGACAAGAGAACTTACTGCATGAGCGATGGCGGCGCGATTGACAACATCGCCAAGAAGACAGCCGACATTCACATTGCCAAACATGGTGCCGAAAGAGCAGTCTCCAACTGTGGATGGCAATGGAGCAAGGGCGCTAGTATCGGCAAGGGGAGCGGTTTCCATGATGAGAGCTAGGGGGAGTGAGAATGGAGAATAAAACGGAGCATGCAAACTAGGAGGGAGCTATGAGGAGGCGGAGGGATGCGGATGATGAGTAAAGTGGATATTTGGAAGCAAGCAGAGAAGAAGAAAGCGGGGACAGAGAAGAAAGGGGAGGATGAGACTTTCAAGTAAGGACCCACAGAAAGGTGAACTCAGAGGCAAACGGGCTAGAAGGAACTCTCCGGCACCGGTACAACCGGCCACTTTTTTTCAAAGGAAAATGATAGCAAGGGATGAATGACAACAGCGATTTGACTGATGCTTTTGGAGCAGGTCGGGGAGCAATTGGGCGGCCAAGCAGACTACTACTGGTCGCGCGAAGAGAGACCAGCCAATAAGAAGCTCCTGCAGACGGAAGCCCATACCAGCCACGACGATACAGGCAGCTGACTATTTTTAAACCAGACGACCACGCGAGATACGGCCTAAAAGACATTGGCCAAAGCAAGACTCACGCGACATGCAACAGCTAATAAGAAATGTGAAATAGTACCATCTAGGTTAGTAGCGGCAGTAAAAGGAGCTAGCAGGCCACAGTGTAGGCAACTAGAGAGATGAAATGAAGATATATATTTATATAACATGGGAAAGGACAAATAGGCCTCGTAGGGAACTGTCACGCAACGATAGCAGGCAGGCTTAAACGAGCCAATCAGATAGCAGAAAAATATATATATACGAGTATATTTTCTTCAATGCATCAACACTGTATTCCAAACGAGAGGAAGGAAAAAAAATAGTGCTTACGTACATCACATCTTTTGCGGTTAACTTCCAAAAAAAGGAAAATGATTGCTTTTTTTATGCACCGGAAGAAACTACTACGAAGGTGACAATCGTCGAATGGCGGCCGGGCGGGAAGGGGATGGTTGCTCACAGAAAAGGGTAGGAGGGAGGGCGCAGCCAGACGGTGTACCGGACGGCAAGGGTAGGAGGGAGGGCGCGGCCAGAACGATCGGAGGGGGGTGGGTTTATAATGGCCGATCCATGACTATAATAGCAGGTTTTTTGACCACTACCATTTTTGTGCCACACCTACACCGAAGAAAAATTAGCCTGCAAACAAGACGATAGAACAATAAATGACTTTGGGGGGTGGGGGGGACGACATATCGTGATAGCAAGGTCGTTGTCAGAATATTGACGAGGGTTGCGCAATGGGACGACATATAGTTGAATCAAGGCTCAACGGGATGACAATGGGGGGGGGTGCGGGCAGAGCGATCGGGGGGGAGGGGGGTGGGGGGAGGGGGATGACATATAGTGATAGCAAGGTCATTGTGACAAGAACGGCGAGGGCGGTGCAACGGGACGACATACAGTTATAGCAAGGCTCATTAGAGACGGAAACTAAAGAGAATCAAAGTCAAATGTCGACTGGGGCTACGCAACGGGACGGTATAAAGTTATGGTAAGGGTCGAAGGTGGCAGGTGGGCAAGATCATTCCGGTGGTAGGGAGGCCATGAGCGAGGGGTAGGGGGTGGGGTTATAGTGGGCGACTAGCGACTACAATATTAGGGTTTTTTGACCCCTACCATTTTGCGGCACAGAAGATATTAGGGCATTGGGGGGGGGTGCGGCAGAGCGATCGGGGGGTGGGGGGAGTGGACGACATATAGTGATAGCAAGGTCGTTGTCAGAAGATTGACGAGGGCAGTGCAATGGGACGACATACAGTTACAACAAGGCTCATTGGAGACGGACACTAAAGAGAATCAAAGTCAAATGTCGACTGGGGCTACGCAATGGACGGTATAAAGTTATGGTAAGGGTCGAAGGTGGCAGGTGGGCGAGATCATTCCTGTGGTAGGGAGGCCACGAGCGAGGGGTAGGGGGTTGGGTTATAGTGGGCGACTCGCGACTACAATATTAGGGTTTTTTTGACCCATACCATTTTTGCGGCACAGAAGATATTAGGATACACACCTACACAAAAGAAGATAAAGCACACAATACAAGGAGTACTGCAAATGACAAAGTCGTCCCGAAAACAATACTTAGCATTAAAAGAGGAAATCCACATTAACGACTAACGCACGCCGCGCGTTGATGAAGTAAACAAGGGGGGTAGAGGTGTCAAGTTTCCTTGAAATGGTTGCTGTCAATAGTCATGTAAACCTCGCCAACGCTTGCCAGGTCCATCAAAAAGGGTCTGCACAAAAAAAGATCAATGGAACGAGTCTATACAAACCGAATTTTGAAATAACAAAATTTGATGGAAGCATATCAAAACAAAAATAAAATCACCTTATGGCCTCCGGAGTGGTAACAAGCAACGAACATATATCATTTATATGGGTTCCGACGTGGCCAGAGCTGTGAGGATAGAACAACACAGAAATTAACACTAGAATGTAACTTTTTCAATAACAAGAATGGTGACAACAGTTTTCAATTCACACCTGCTGGACAACCCATGAAAAGCGTCAAGCACGGCTCGTGATATAGGAGTACCCAGCGACACAGGCTTGCAAATCATGCCAAAAAATTAAGAAACAAACATTAACAAGACCTTTTTTACGAACTGAAAAATGAAAACAAGCATAATTTAGAAAAGGGACGTACAGGAGATGGCGAGGGTGAATCCGGGGCATATGGGTAAACAAATCCGCTTGGCCGTGCGACGGCAATTGGAACAGGATCCAAGTTGGCCACCTTGTTGGTGATAAGAGTTTCAGGAGGCACATTTTTAGCAGAAACAACATTGTTCGGAACAGAAACCTGAACATTTTTTTTTCATGAACAAGAAAATCATAAGAACTATATTTTTATAGCAAAATTAGGGGAAACAGTTATAAAATGAGGATTAACAAGATGCGCACTTATTTAATACCTTTAGGCCCATCAGGTCAACATGTGCCCTTATAACACTTAGGAAGTGCAAAGTTATCTCGTTGAAGTCAGTAATCCGCCTGCGAATAGGACGAGAAGAAGAGTTTTATAAAATATCTACCAGCTCCGTTAAAGGGGAATTCTTTTTGTTGTTCAATAAACTTTTTCTAAAAGGGGAAGAGTGAGCATCGAGTAAAGAAAAACATAAAAGAATACGAGTGGTTGCCTACCAACCTGCAGGAGTAAGCGTTAAGTTCAACATTGTTAGACTTCCTATACACACGGCCGACGATCGCCCCATAAGAACCATCACTGCAAAATGAATTTTTAATGGATTTTTAAAACGTAATCATTCTTTACATATGGTATTCATTGTTAAAAATGAGAAGAAAAATACCTGATGGAACTAAACTGAGAGCTAAGATTGCCGTCATCAGCAAACCTAAAATAAGGCATTATAAACAAATTAAAAAAATAACGGTGTTCTAAATGGTCAGTATATTTACCAAACAGCAGCAGGAAGCGAACCATATAGAACACTTCATAGAGCCGGTGCCATCAGAAATATCAAACGTAGCCTTTTCATCAGAGATGGAGCGGTTCAAGATTCGACCAACTAGCTTAACCTGCCAAAGAGGAAAGCATGAGGGGAATAGGAATGAGGGAACAAGATTTTGTGTGTGTTGTTACTTAGGGAATAATAAAAACACACATTGGAGATGACAGTGTTGCTGACGACCAAACCCAAATGATGGTCGAGAGAAAGACCATCATATATCATCTTAACAGTAAGAGGCATGAGGCTAGAGGACTGCCTCGGAGCTATGTCGTCTCGAACAAGCGGGTGAATCCGATAGGAAACCTAATAACAGGAGGGAAGTTACAAAAGAACAAAAAGGAACTAGTGTAAAGCTTAACATTCAGAAAACGTTTGAAGCGTAGCAGATACCTGGACGGCAGTCTGGGGGTTTATCACGGGTGCTACATCTCCAAGCTTGGAACAAAACGGTGGGTCATTGCAAGAAGAAGAAGAAGCCATGGGAGATAGAGAGAGAGAGTAGGTGGAGTCGGGGTGGGGGCTGGATCCCAAAAGGGATGAAGGGGGAAAATCTAGAGCAATGCGCGCGTGCGTGCTGGGGGAAGGGGTGTTACTGGCTAAAAGCATGTGGTCATATCCTCATACACCACTACTATATAGGAAAATGGAAATCTAGACCAGAGGAGGGGGGGCTTATAAGTAAAAACGGTTGATGCCGTCTATATATGAGAATAAAGGGAATAGCAAAGGGGGCTGAGAGAGATAGCAAGGAGCAAGGAAACCACAGAAAGAAACTTCAACCAAAAGTCAAGCTTAGTCAATAACAAGTAGCGAAGGGGGAAGAAGGCGGGCTGATCTTGAGAAAAGGTAAGGATTTCAGCTCGTTTTTTTTTCATGGAAACATCCCAAAAGCAGGATGAAATGTTAGTTTATACATATGTCAGGGAAGAAGATGGGAGCAGGAATGATGCCAGCAGCAGCCATGCTACTTACAGCGGCAGCAACGCTGACGGCAAGATCTGTGGGAACAAGCGCTACAATGGCACTCCTCTTGGGGTCCATGACATCTTCAGCTTGCCTACAGATGTGGTACATAATGGAAGCAAGGGAACCAAAGAACACATTCGAAGCAAGACGTCGGCATCGCAGGGTGGCCTGCAGTTTGTTCATGGCGACGACGACTCTATTCTGGACACAGCTGTACATGGAAGCAAAAGTAGGGGAAGGTCTATGGGTTTGTTGTTATGGAATAGCTTCACTAGCGGCAGGGTACACAGTGTACTCACACACGAGCCTTGCAAGCGAATACGCTAGTGTAGACGAGCAAGCAGTGGAAGTTGCTAGAGCAAACGATTCATTCTCTGTAGTTTAGCCCAATCAGTAAGAAAAGAGAATGTCCATAGCTTTTTCCCCTCTAAGGATGTACTGAATTGGATACATGGTTTCCCACTGCAAAATTTTATTCAGCTACAAGGAAAACAACTAGTTACCAGATACAAATTTTGCTCAACTCTTAAAGACTAGTAGTCAATGTCTTGAACGAATTCCTTCGGTGGGCTCCCACGGTTTTCAGCTATATGCATCAACACGTACAAAAGGGACGCCCTGAGCTTAGTGTGGTGCTCAGGGTCAACAGCCAAAGCACCATGCTTCACCGCATCCCAAGTACGCGAGAACTCCATGGCCTGCACACTCGACTCCGACCTGAAAATTAAGAAACAAAGTTTAGGTAAGGGAAATACACGGAGGAAATATTTGTACAAAAGAAGGAGAGGAAAAAAGCAGAACGAACCACTTGTTAGTCGCTGAAGATGGGAAAGATCGCCTACAACCGGCATCAATGTAAACATAGGACCAACCGTCAACATCAACAAGCCAATCTTCAAAAAAAGTAGAAGAGCATTGAACCAGAGCCAAGTGAAGAACTTGGGCAACCTTTGCATGGCACGACCAAGGATCCGAGCAGGAGGCCATCGAAGGTACTCCGTAAATTGTGATTTGTTTACGCTTCATATCCCAAGCGAAGGCCGTCATGTTTTGAGAAACATGAGCAGCGCAAATAAACTAGCAGATAAAAAAACACATTTAGTAAAGTAGAAACAGTACAGGAAATTTAACGAAACAACCTAACTTTTTACATGAGATTGACCATCTGACAGCGGCTGACATCATATTTTATATGAGGGCCTACGAATTGCTCGCGGAGGGAAGATGATTTAATGTAGTTCTCGTCCGTGAGAACTTTGATCTGAAGGAGAAAATAAATTATATAAAAAAAGTTAAGTCGGAAGCAAGGGAGAAAAAGAGAACGGGATAATATGGAAAAAAAATAAATTTTCACTCACAGCGAAAGCAGAGCCAATAAAATGACGCCAACGAAAAGCTGACAAACTGACGTACAACCTAGAGTCTAAAAGGCCGAAAGCACGATACAACAAGTCACATACAATATCTCCCAGTTCTCCGTATGACGAGAACTGCACACGCAACACATCGCCGTTAACCTCAAGCCTGGTAGGGAGGTCGTGGCAGACCCAGCACCTACAAAAAAGATGGTTCTTTTAATGATGATAAGTGACAATGCATCACAGAAAGCAAACAAAAATTACCAGAGTATAAGAGAGCAAAACTAACCCGACTAAAACAGAAGAAGAGCAAGTGACCCATCGATAGAATGCAATAGCAATGGAAATGTCGTGGGAGTATTTCTGAATTCCAAGGACCCAAGGATCGTCACAAAACTTGGCACGACGATATTTACGTTTGGACGGTGGGGGAATAACATTGCCATGTGTGGAAGCATCTAGATTGAGATCAATAGATTCAATAGCACGCTTAGCATTAACAAAAGGTGTGGGAGACAAACGAGACGACTTAAGCTGAATAGGGGTGCAAATGCGCGAAGGGGCAGAATCACTAGTTTTTTTAGGAGGAACAAAGTTGGGTTGAGAAGGCCAATCAGGGGTAAGTTCGAAGGACGGTGAGCTATCAAAAGTATCAGATTCACTTCCTGTGCCTGCAGGAATATATGAGTTTTTTAAATACAAAATAAGAGCAAAAGAACACTAGGAAAATATAGACACGTTTTTTTTAAAGAATGGATGAGTAAGGACAATGACCGGAAACTGGCGTGGTCGACAGAGAGTCGGTAACAGGGGAAGAGCTCGAACCAATCATTGCTCTCATAAGAATATTGGTTTCAGCTTCAATTTGGAGCCGAGCTGAAGTTAGAATTTTCAAGCAACGAGCTCTATGCCTCTTAGCAGCCAGCAGGACATCAAGCTGCAACAACAAATACACACTAAAAAAATAAACCAAAACATCGTACAAAATAAAAATGAATATTATTAAACACGTAGACCCACACCTTAACATCATCATAATTTAGTTGATGACAGCTTCCGAGAGAGTGAGCTTGGGAGACACAGACAGATGGAGAGGACGCGGGAGAGAAGGAAGATTTTGCTGACCCGGCAACATAAACGGCACACAGCTTTACGATCGAATTTCCGTCCGGGGAGACAGAAAAATCGGGTAAAACGGTCGAGGGTGCAGCTACCAATGTGTCTGGAGGGACAGACGGGCCTACCGCGTGGGCTTTGCTTTCGAGAATAGTAGAAGGATGTTTGCCAGAACTAGATGGACCGATGACGTTCTCAGATTGTTTGTCTTTGGCTCCAGTTCTTGACGTATGTTTTTTCTGCTGAGTCTTGCCAAGGGTAAGGAGCCAGGAAGGTGTTTCCCTCTTAAATACAGACAACTCCAACAGGCGAGGCTATAAAAAAGCGGACAAAAGAGAGAAATGTGTGTTAAAATTAAAAAGAGAAATTTAACAAGAGAATTAACATAAAACGAAACGCATTTTTGTTAACCTTTGCGGCGCCAAAGATGCGAGTAGGGGTGGACCCTCTCAAACCAACAGTGTCGGCCATTATTAGCTTGGAAATTAAAGGACCATCATAAATAGCAATTCGTGGTCGGACATCTTGACAAGGAGAACTATCGAGGAAGTCCATGCTGTCAAGGTAAAGTATCTGAATTTTTTTGAATATATCAGTAAAAAGCCAATAAACAAACTAAGTTAGCGGTGATGGATTAGATCGTTTTACCTGTAGGAATATAGCAACACCAACAGGAACCTGCACGTCTTCCTTGGCTCTAATTGCACGCCTGGCATCAATGCAAGCAGATACAACAGACTCCAAAAAATAGGACCCCTAGTTGAAAACAGAGATGGGTTCGCTGCTCGCAAGAGCTGGCCAAAAGTTAGTAGAATGAGGAATAGACGAGGAGTCGATCTCAACCAACAAAGCCATGAGATAAACGATAAAGCATTTTATGAAAGTGTCTGGATCGAAGGGTTTCCCATCGGAATTCGTAATAATGGACTCCATGACACGACCGGCAACATCTGTCGGGTTTTCGGCCCCTGCCCTGAAAGACAAATCTTGCCCCAGACGATCATAAGCGGACTGAGATTTGTCCAAGGACGAGTCCCAAACTTCTTTACCAGAACATGGAAGACCAAAAACAGTGTTAACGTACTCGGGGAACAGAGAAATACGAACATCGGTAGACAATTTGAGAGAACGTTGCATCACGTCCAGCTTGGAAACAACCCATAGGGTAAAAGAATTATCAACCGCAAGAATATCTATGCCGCACGAGAAAGAACCAAATCCACAAGAAGCGATAACATCCCTATGTTCGTCCGAAAAACGAGATACAAGAGAGTTGAAACTAGATATTGAAGGATATCGAACATCTTCGGAAAGCAAATGAGTAGTAATATTTGGGATGGAGAGATCACGAGTAGAACGCTTAGACTTTGAACGCCAGGCACAAGAAGACTGAGACATGGAGAAAAGAGTGAAGAGACTAAGTACCAAGCCGAGAAGGATAAGATAGAGCCAAGAGATGAAGTGTGAACAACCTACAGGAGCATAGTGCCATATTTAAAGGCAAAGCCAGAGAGGATGGGCTTTTGCCGAGCCGAGGAATTGGTAGTTGGCGGGCGGGAGTGTACAAAACAATTCAAAATTTGAAACAAGAGGGAGACAACTGTAAGAGATTCTTTTAACATGGTGGACAAAACAAATGGACATTACCCGAAGGACAAAGCACAAAAATTGGAACGGAACGCAGGATAAAGGGATGTTTGTGTACTGATGGGCATGCAACACATGGCGAGTAGGGAAGTTACACATGCGCCTGTAAAAACAGAGGAAGTGATAGGCAACATACCAATACAAGCTTAACTTTATTTTATTAAAACACCCACTCGCCCTAGAGGAAAGTACATTGACAAACTGATAGGAAGCACAACAACAACTGATCAACTTATAAAAAAGAGATTACGACAACTGCAGTCTAAAACGTGCGCCGGGGGGTGGGGCGGTGATAGGCCACGCAGGGCACCATTTCAAGGGTGAACCCGGCCGTAGGATGACTTACGCCCACACGTACTCCTGTTGTGTCCGGTGCAGCCGCAGCTGGTGCACTTGCGCGCTGACGATCCACGAGGCTGAGCAATGTTGTTCAGAGGGCATTTATTAGCGTAGTGCTCCAAAGAACCGCAAGTACGACACTTAGGAGCAGCGTTAGAAACAGGTTGTGTCCCGGGATTCCTGCGCGATCTGCGGGGAGGAGGAGCACCGGCCAGCGGCTTCGTTGGCTTGCGCTTCTTGCGAGCCCCAGGGCTCTCGATGGGCGACTTGAATCTTGTTTTCTTGGGACGCCCACGGGAACGAACACATGGAGGCACGAGTACAACACCAATAGCCAAATCAGGAGATGCTTCCAGAGCTGGAGCATCGTCATGTGCGTCCTGATCAGCAATGGTTGAAGGTACAACAGTCATCGCAGAAACGGCCAGCTTTGCACGATTAACATAATCGACTGCAAGCTCAAAAGCTGGACGAGATTTGGTGGCGATGGCAACCAACTCCATGGCAGAAGCATATATAAAGCAATGCATAGCAGCTTTGTCTGACGAATCACCGTGGGCCTGAACATAAGCATCAGACCCGATGGGTATGCCGTCTCGAGCTTCCCTGGTCCACCTCTTCAGCACCAAACCAAATGGGAGTTGAACGACTCCAAGGCCAACAAGAACCTACGATGGGTGAAGTACACAAAATTAGGCAACGAATATGAAGTCTTAAAAAATAAAAAAGAATTACACGCGGGCAGAGAAACGCACAGCGAGGATGTGACGACAAGGCATGCCTGAATGCTCAAACATCTTGCATGCGCAAAAATAAGTTTCACTAGATTCACTACAAGTGACCTGGAATTCTCTTGTCCCACCATCTGAATAACCTGGACGACTAAGGAGAACAGCAGAAAATATGCCATTCTTCTCATCGTCACGACGACACACAAACGAGCCAGCCCGGTATAGCTCCCGATCAAACCGGGAAAAAAGGGCACGAGTGTATATCTTAGCAGCATGCCTTTCTAGGGGGACACCAACGTTCAGGTGGCGCAAGGTCTGAAAGAGGAAAAAACTTCTTCAGATTCTAATTAATATACCAAAAATAGCAAACATAATGGTTTTCAGGTTGATACCTGCTTAGTCGCATGTGATTCTTTTGCCTCGTCGGCGACACGGTCCGCGATGAGCCTATTGTACTGCGAAACAAAGTGGTGCATTGGGGACGAAGGAGCAATATACGTCTTCAGAAGATGGTTAGCGCTTTCGCTACGCTGTGTGCTAGTCATCCCAGCACAAAAAGTCTCGGTGAAGTATGGCTTTGCCCACATTTCCCTATTATCATAAGCTCGCTGGAGGAACTCATTATCAGTCAAGGAATAAGAGGATATAAGTTCAGCCCAACGCATCTCAAACTCTTCAACAGAAACAATCTCATCGAGCAGGCGATGGAGCTGAGCCTTGAATGCATTATCCTTGGTGTACACAGGGCCCAAAGACTCCTTGGCCTTCTTAAGGACGTGCCACTTGCACCAGCGGTGCCGGGTGTCGGGGTACTCTTGCTCAATGGCAACCCTCATCTGATGGCATTGATCTAAAAAAGTGTACAAAAAATGATCAAACACAGGGCAACAAAATATATAAATTAGATAAAAATATTTAAAAAAAGATAAAATACATGTAAGCACAGTAACAGGTTTCTTCCCACCCATAGAGTGAGCAAGAACCCTGAAGCACCAACGGAAAGCTTCTATGGTCTCTTCGGTGAGAAGAACAGCCCCAAACATAATACTTTGGAAATGGTTATTGACTCCCACAAAAAGCCCGAATGGAAGATTGTACAAATTGATGCGATAAGTGGTGTTGAAAGTTACAACATCGCCAAAAGCTTCATAATCAGCACGGCTAGACCCGTGCACCCAAAACAAAGACTTTATACGCCCCTTCTCATCCAAGTCCATCTCAATAACAAGCCCAGGGTCGCTATTCTTCATGTTAGCGAAGATCTCCAAAGTTTTAGACATATCTTCGACTATAGATTCTTGCGCCAAACGGCCGCATAAAGATCTAACAGACTGTCTGCTAAATGGAACATATCCAGTATCGCCGTGCATGGAACCAACAATGGAACAAACACGAGATATTTGGACATTGTTAAGTCTAAGATGGCGCACTAGCTCCCTAGTCATCTGATCTATGCGACTACGGGAGTTCCACTGTCTTTTCTCACCGCAACTAACAAAAAGAGGATGGTTGTGGTCGTCAATAAACTTACGGACATACCAAGAATCATCATCCGCGCGCAACAAGGTCAAGCGCGACAAGCACCCAGTACGAGTGGTACGTGAACAATCGCTAGAGTCCCGACCCTGGTTCAACACAAAATGTGAAAGAAATGAAAAGGCTAGACACAACAAAAATATGTTAAACAAACTAAAGCAAATCGCACAGCAGTTGGAAAAAACCTCGCAAGCGCATACGATGTCCTGTCTTGTTTTGCGGCCAGACTTGCCGCATCGACTTCGTCCGTACCGTTTCCCGAAGCCCTGCTCCCAGGAAAACATGTTGTAGAACTCGTACGCTTCTTCAGCAGACTCAAATACGAACCCCTCAGTAGGCTCGAATATGCAACGCTCGCCACGACCAGAAGCTTCACGCAATGCGCGTTCGACGGCACCATAGTTCCAAGTTGTGGGTAAGCGAGGACCAACTACGCGCCTAGAGGGACAATTAAAAAAATACTAAACGTTATCTAGGTAGAGATAAAAACAATGCTATCCGCTAAAATAACAATCACAGTTGCCCAGGGAGCAAAAAAATACCTGTCGGGGATGCTCCTGGACTGAAAGGCACCACTAGGATCGGATACAGGAGGAACCATGGGGGTGATCTCGAGTTTGGGACTTGGATGCAGGCGCTGAGCTAGCAATGGATGATTCGAGCTAGCATACAAAGGTGGCGATTATATAGGGGGAGGGAAAACCGAACTTGGCGGGAAGAGTTGGCCGGAAACATCGCTCCCGCGCAATAAAGGCGCGCACATTACTACTTGGCGCGAAGAGAGGTCGAAGAACACATACGTAATGCAAATGAGGTGGTTGCTGGGGAGAGAAGAAAGGACGACAAGACTACCAGGAAACGAGACAAGATTATGTATGGGACCCTGCAGCCAATGAAGAAAGCTGGTGGCAACATGGTCTGTATAAAATATATGAATTGGACATGCAGGCCAATAAAGTTTCGCCACATGGCAATAGCCATGAAGCTAGCGCTACGATACGTATGGAAACCCATAAGGAGGGGGGCACGCCAATGATGTGTCGACAAGTGGCAGTAGGCATGCAGCCTACATTTTTTTACTAGGCATGCGTAGCCCATGCAGAGTACGTGCCTAGTGCCTAGGGGTGTGCACGGACAAGCCAGAGATTCGAACGCACTTATATTAAAATATAAAGGGGAGACGCATGACATGCGGACCACCGAAGAATCGACACGCACCATTTGTCCATGCAGCTATAGGAAGCTACATAGAGAAATAAGATAGGCCATCCGGAAACATTGGGCAAAGGCAGATGTTACGATACGAAAAATGACAAATACCGCTTTGACAAGTGGCAGCTGGCACGACCCAAAAGAATGATACACTGCCCTGTCTAATCTATTACGACGGAGACAGTAGCGTTTAGCAAAGGAAAACAGATAGTACGCACGCAGCAGCCAACACCGTCAAAGAGAAAATGGGCTAGGCGGCACAGACTAGGCGAGAAAGCAGATGATTTTTCCACAGGCGCAGAAAGGTACTATCTTAAAACATAAAAAAAACCGAAGGACTGTGCGAAAAGACGCACTACTTGCAACGCTAATTTCAGCAACACATTTCTTGCAACAGTCATACAATATACAAGCCATAACAGACAAGGTAATGAGATAGAACACGAGATAATATTATTTTTAGAGACAAGCTCTTCGAAACATAACATGTAAATAAAAACACGATACAGATTGCCGAAGCCACATCAGCAGGCACACTTCAGAAACGGAAACAGGATACAAAATGCCGAACCCACAAGCCACATCAGCAGGCGCACATCAGAAACGGTCGTGCTCATACAGCTTGAACGCAGCAGCATCGCCGCGTGCATAACAAAACTCGCGGTCGACCGTAGACACGCGATGGAAGGACAGTATGACACCGAACGCAGCATGCACTTGCGATTCGAGCATCGCGGCGTCCTCGATGCTTCTAGTAGAAACATACATAACACCGGCGGGGCTCTCTGATATGTCGTAGTGCTTGTGGCCGAGCAAAGCCATGAGAGCAGTCGTAGCCATGAAGAGCTTGCCACAAATAGCTGTCTCAGAAGCGAAGTGGAGCCTTAGGAGATTCTGAGCTGGGACAGAATCAACGACGTTGAAGAAGATGCGCAATGCTTTGGCTGCATCGACAACGACATCATCGTCCGCAGGGGGGTGAGGGTGACGTAGGAGCGGCAGGGGGACAGGCGCTGAAGGAGTTGACGAGTTCCTTGCCTTCTTAGCTCTAGCCGACCTGCATTAGTGACAAACTATAAAGTTAGCAAAAAAAGGTTGCGTGAAAAACATCTCCAATGGTAGTAAGGACAAACCTGGTGAGAACAACATTGTCTTCATCGCTGTCCATGGGGCGCTGGAGCAACGAAAAAACAAGGAACAAAATTAAGTAAACGATTTTTTTGTTTGGCGGGGTGAAAATAAAGTGTTCGCACACACGAAGGAAGCAAACCTTCAAAGCTGCTCTAGAGGGAGGGGCCATCTGTGCATGCAAACAAGAGAAGGAGCGCAAAGAGTGAATGGAAGAGTGTGTGGATTGGGGAGGTTATATAGGGCTAGGGATGGGTAGACTGAATAAACTACCACCATATGTGCATCCTGTCCAGCAACAAATGCATATCAAAAGCCCACAAGCCCAACTACCAGCCCACCATCATGTTCAAGCCCAAGGGGAACTTTACAGGTCAGCTAGTATCTAGGTTGTGGCAGGAATATGATAGCCTGGCAATCACAGGCGCAGGCAGGACTCTGCCAAAAAGTGCAATGCACGATGGGGCGAATCGAACGGCAGCTGCTGCATGCGTAGCTGCCACCCCCCGGTGCACAGCTACCACCATGCACATAAATTCGCCTCTCTATCACATATACCATTTGTGATGCCGGCCTTCTTGTCCGCTAAGTATTTGGGGCAGTTCCGCTTCCAGTGACCACTTCCCTTGCAATAAAAGCACTCAGTCTCGGGCTTGGGTCCATTCTTCGGCTTCTTCCTGGCAGCTTGCTTACCGGGCGCGGCAACTCCCTTGCCGTCCTTCTTGAAGTTCTTCTTACCCTTGCCTTTCTTGAACTTAGTGGTTTTATTCACCATCAACACTTGATGTTCCTTTTTGACTTCTACCTCTGCTGATTTCAGCATTGCAAATACTTCAGGAATGGTCTTTTCCATCCCCTGCATATTGAAGTTCATCACAAAGCTCTTGTAGCTTGGTGGAAGCGACTGAAGGATTCTGTCAATGACCGCGTCATCCGGGAGATTAACTCCCAGCTGAGTCAAGCAGTTATGCAACCCAGACATTTTGAGTATGTGCTCACTGACAGAACTATTTTCCTCCATCTTACAGCTGAAGAACATGTCGGAGACTTCATATCTCTCGACCCGGGCATGAGCTTGGAAAACCATTTTCAGCTCTTCGAACATCTCATATGCTCCGTGTCGCTCAAAACGCTTTTGGAGCCCCGGTTCTAAGCTGTAAAGCATGCCGCACTGAACGAGGGAGTAATCATCAGCACGTGTCTGCCAAGCGTTCATAACGTCTTGGTTCTGTGGGACGGGTGCGTCACCTAGCGGTGCTTCTAGGACATAATCTTTCTTGGCAGCTATGAGGATGATCCTCAGGTTCCGGACCCAGTCCGTATAGTTGCTGCCATCGTCTTTCAGCTTGGTTTTCTCTAGGAACGCGTTGAAGTTGAGGACAACGTTGGCCATTTGATCTACAAGACATATTGTAAAGATTTTATACTAAGTTCATGATAATTAAGTTCATCTAATCAAATTATTCAATGAACTCCCACTTACATAAACATCCCTCCAGTCATCTAAGTATAACATGATCCGAGTTGACTAGGCTGTGTCCGATCATCACGTGAGACGGACTAGTCAACATCGGTGAACATCTTCATGTTGATCGTATCTTCTATACGACTCATGCTCGACCTTTTGGTCTTCTGTGTTCCGAGGCCATGTCTGTACATGCTAGGCTCGTCAAGTCAACCTAAGTGTATTGCGTGTGTAAATCTGTCTTACACCTGTTGTATGTGAACGTTGGAATCTATCACACCCGATCATCACGTGGTGCTTCGAAACAACGAACTGTCGCAACGGCGCACAGTTAGGGGGAACACTTTCTTGAAATTATTATGAGGGATCATCTTATTTACTACCGTCGTTCTAAGTAAACAAGATGCAAAAACATGATAAACATCACATGCAATCAAATAATAGTGACATGATATGGCCAATATCATATAGCTCCTTTGATCTCCATCTTGGGGCTCCATGATCATCTTGTCACCGGCATGACACCATGATCTCCATCATCATGATCTCCATCATCGTGTCTTCTTGAAGTTGTCTCGTCATCTATTACTTCTACTACTATGGCTAACGCTTTAGCAATAAAGTAAAGTAATTACATGACGTTTATGTTGACACGCAGGTCATAAATAAATAAAGACAACTCCTATGGCTCCTGCCGGTTTTCATACTCATCGACATGCAAGTCGTGATTCCTATTACAAGAACATGATCAATCTCATACATCACATATATCATTCATCATTCATCACAACCTTTGGCCATATCACATCACAAAACACTTGCTGCAAAAACAAGTTAGACGTCCTCTAATTGTTGTTGCAAGTTTTTACGTGGCTGCTATAGGTTTCTAGCAAGAACGTTTCTTACCTACGCCAAAACCACAACGTGAATTGCCAATTTCTATTTACCCTTCATAAGGACCCTGTTCATCGAATCCAATCCGACTAAAGTGGGAGAGACAGACACCCGCCAGCCACCTTATGCAACTAGTGCATGTCAGTCGGTGGAACCGGTCTCACGTAAGCGTACGTGTAAGGTTGGTCCGGGCCGCTTCATCCCACGATGCCGCCGAATCAAGATAAGACTAGTAACGGCAAGCAAATTGACAATATCGACGCCCACAACTACTTTGTGTTCTACTCGTGCATAGTAACTACGCATAGACCTAGCTCATGATGCCACTGTTGGAGATTGTAGCAGAAAACAAAAAAAATCCTACGTTTCACCAAGATCAATCTATGGAGTCAACTAGCAACGAGAGGAGAGTGCATCTACATACCCTTGTAGATCGCGCGTGGAAGCGTTCAAGAGAATGGGGATGATGGATTCGTACTCGCCGTGATCCAAATCACCGATGACCAAGTGCCGAATAGACGACACCTCCGCGTTCAACACACGTACGGAGCGGATAACATCTCCTCCTTCTTGATCCAGCAAGGGGGAAGGATAGGTTGATGAAGATCCAGCAGCACGACGGCGTGGTGGTGGATGCAGCAGTGATCGCAGCAGGGCTTCGCCGAGCTTCTACGAGAGGGAGAGGTGTAGCAGGGGAGAGGGAGGCGCCAAGGATTGAGGTGTTTCTTCCCTCCCTCCCCCCTCCTTTATATAGGCCCCCTAGGGGGGTGCGCCGTCCCTAGGATATGGGATCTCCTAGGGGGGCGGCGGCCAAGGGGGTGGAGTACCCCCCCAAGGCAAGTGGAGGCGCCCCCTCCCCTAGGGTTCCCAACCCTAGGCGCATGGGGGGCCCAAGGGGGGGGGTGCACCAGCCCACTATGGGCTGGTTCCCCTCCCCACTTCAGCCCATGGGGCCCTCCGGGATGGGTGGCCCCACCCGGTGGACCCCCGGGACCCATCCGGTGGTCCCGGTACAATACCAGTGACCCCGAAACTTTCCCGATGGCCGAAACTACACTTCCTATATATAATTCTTCACCTCCGGACAATTCCGGAACTCCTTGTGATGTCCAGGATCTCATCCGGGACTCCGAACAACTTTCGGATTACTGCATACTCATATCTATACAACCCTAGCGTCACCGAACCTTAAGTGTGTAGACCCTACGGGTTCGGGAGACAAGCAGACATGACCGAGACGACTCTCTGGTCAATAACCAACAGCGGGATCTGGATACCCATGTTGGCTCCCACATGCTCCTCGATGATCTCATCGGATGAACCACGATGTCGAGGACCTAATCAATCCCGTACTCAATTCCCTTTGTCAATCGGTACGTTACTTGCTCGAGACTCGATCGTCGGTATCCCAATACCTTGTTCAGTCTCGTTACCGGCAAGTCACTTTACTCATACCGTAATGCATGATCCCGTGATCAACCACTTGATCACATTGAGCTCATTATGATGATGCATTACCGAGTGGGCCCAGAGATACCTCTCCGTCATACGGAGTGACAAGTCCCAGTTTCGATTCGTGCCAACCCAACAGACACTTTCAGAGATACCTGTAATGTACCTTTATAGTCACCCAGTTACGTTGTGACGTTTGGCACACCCAAGGCACTCCTACGGTATCCGGGAGTTGCACAATCTCATGGTCTAAGGAAATGATACTTGACATCCAGAAAAGCTACAGCAAACGAACTACACGATCTTTGTGCTATGCTTAGGTTTGGGTCTTGTCCATCACATCATTCTCCTAATGATGTGATCCCGTTATCAATGACATCCCCATGTCCATAGCCAGGAAACCATGACTATCTGTTGATCAACGAGCTAGTCAACTAGAGGCTCACTAGGGACACATTGTGGTCTATGTATTCACACATGTATTACGATTTCCGGATAATACAATTATAGCATGAATAATAGACAATTATCATGAACAAGGAAATATAATAATCATTTTATTATTGCCTCTAGGGCATATTTCCAACACGTACTTAGACCGGCACAATACCAGTTTGAATGACTATGTTTGCTTGTTGTTAAATGTTAGGCCTGTTGTAGTTAACCCACCTTTCCACTTGTTTTGCTTTACTAGCGTGCTTAAACCTGCACACTGAAGCTATCTTTTGGAGATTATTTTGTCTGTCATGGATAATTTTGGTTGATGTTTAGTCTGTTGTGCTTAACATGCCTCTCGATGTACCTACACAGGACAATTTTGGGAACGACTGCTGTTGTCCATCGAGGTTAGTTTCATCCCATGGCTTATATATACTCACTATTCAGGATATCGGTAGCTGGTACCATATAGTCCGGGGACTGATAAGGGACTAATCGATGAATCAGACTTTTAATTGAATATATCTGTAACCCATTTATCGTTAGGTTAACTAGGGCCATATGTAATATATCAGAGGCTCATAGCAACACGCACTGTACTTAATGTCTAAATATGCAATCCTAGGCTACATAGCAACAAGAGTGTTACCTTAATGTTCTGATGATGTCTAGATATACGTAGAAGAGTAGCAGCAGCAGCAGCAACAACAACAACACAACCCTGTTTGGATACTCAACTTAGCTAGAGGTTAGAGTTAGTTTCTTGCTCATGACTAACCCTAAACTAACTCCATCCAAAAAGTTGTTTGGATGACAGGGTTAGATTGCCAATAAATGCACTATGAGAACTAGCTCCAATTAGCACCTCTTGGGTTGGATAGTTTTTTTGGGTGGGTTAGATGCAACTAGCTCAAACTAGCCCTCATGTTTGGATATACTTTAGGGCTATTTGAGCCCGAACTAGCTCAAACTAACTCTAACCCATGGATACAGCAGCAGTTAATCAGCCGGTAATTTGTAAGAATGCAATAAACTCCTTCCGGCCCATAATATAAGATGTTAATTCATCTAATATGTGAGTATTGGATGTTATAAGATATTATAAAAGAGTGTTGTACTACATCATTGTGCAATTGTTGTTTAGCTTCTAATATTAACTCGGTGCTTTTAGGTACATATTTCATTGGTAAAGATCCGCGCTTCGACCCTTTCTGTGTATGGGGCAATGAGATATCAATGAACCGGCATCAAGTGAGGAAGCTGATAAAGATTGTTAGTAAAATGGGTTAAAATATGGAAATTAAACTATTTGTTTACACTTTATCCAAGACAACAGTGAACTGCAGGATGGTAAGTAAGAATTCTGCATCCTTCTTTTTACTGCCCATAATGAGTTGTGTTAGATGAAAATGTCTAAATATTTTTCCTTTGCAGTGGTTGCCAAATCAGTTTACTCAAGATTACCTCTCAAACTACATGATTGGTGGGCATGCAAAGGTTAAAGTATTTCTACCAGAACACGATGATTATATAGATGTTTTCATGAAGACCATGAAGGATGGGCGGTCGGCCATCACAGGGGGTTGGACTAGAGTCGTGTGTGCCTTCTGCATGGAGGAGGGCACAATATGGGCATTCCGCTTCACCTTGTTCAGCAACCCGAATGTATTTTTCCTCTTTCTTTACTGTCTTTAATAGTACAAGTATATAACTGTGCTTCATCATTCTTTATTTGGTTCTTATGTAATTCTTGAACATATGTACCTATGAATCAAATAATGCATTGGTTGTTTGAACCTGATGGATATGAATAAAGCTATAGCATACATTCAAATTCAAATTCAAATCCGATACAATTTGAAATAGCAGCAATTAAATTACGGGGAAATTACACCCTCCAGGTTGTTATGGCACACACGGTTGGTAAAACACAAACGTTTGCGATATACACCATAATCCGACATGGTTCACAGAGAGGAAACGTGTGCAAGCATGCACACAGTTGCCGTTTTCAAAGCGTGTGTGACGTCAGACAATATCACAAACGGTGCGGGCAAACTAAACATTTGTGATAGTTGCCTTATCGTAAACGATTCGCAACCATGAACTGTTTCTAATGAAGTATGCATCGTAAATGTTGCACCACAGAATAGTGTGTGCGATAGTTGTCGTGTATGACGATGTTACAACGGTCCGACATTTCGTAATCCTGTACGACACTCGTACGACAATTAGATAATCTTCTTAATTAATTATCGTATATGGTTTGGGAAAAGTGAATGTGTGTGATTGTATGCTTATCATACACGTTCTATAATAGTGAACCATTTGTGATGGGCGGCGCATCATAAACGTAGCACCACAGAATACCAACTGCGATGGCAATGCAAGCACAAACGAGCAGGAGTACTGTACATGCATCTTGGCTCCCTATCCCTGATGGTTTCTGGGTCGTGTGGGAAGGACCCCCTATTTCCCACACTCACTTGGCGATGGTTCCAAATGTCATTGTGGAAAGGGGTTTAAAATCGTTTGTATAGCACCGACGCGCACCAGTGATCATCATCACCAACAACTATCCCATCTTGGGGAGGGAAATCTTCATCAACATCTTCAACAACACCATCTCCTCTCAAACCCTAGTTCATCTGTTGTGTTAAATCTTTGCACTAGAACTATAGATTGGTGCTTGTGGGTGACTAGTAGTGTTGATTACATCTTGTAGTTGATTACTATATGGTTTATTTGGTGGAAGATTATATGTTTAGATCCAATATGCTATTTAATACCCCTCTGATCTTGAGCATGATTATCATTTGTGAGTAGTTACTTTTGTTCTTGAGGTCATGGGAGAGATCTTGTAGCAAGTAATCATGTGAACTTGATATGTGTTCGATATTTTGATGGTATGTATGTTGTGATTCCCTTAGTGGTGTCATGTGAACGTCGACTACATGACACTTCACCATATATGGGCCTAAGGGAATGCATTGTGGAGTAGTTATTAGATGATTGGTTGTGAGAGTGACAAAATCTTAAACCCTAGTTTGTGCGCTATTGTGACGCCCCCGATTTGACCGTACACTAATCATACACACAAACGTGTACGATCAAGATCAGGGACTCATGGGAAGATATCACAACACAACCCTGCAAATAAAATAAGTCATACAAGCATCATATTACAAGCCAGGGGCCTCGAAGGCTTGAATACAAGAGCTCGATCATAGACGAGTCAGCGGAAGCAACAATATCTGAGTACAGACATAAGTTAAACAAGTTTGCCTTAAGAAGGCTAACACAAACTGGGATACAGATCGAAAGAGGCGCAGGCCTCCTGCCTGGGATCCTCCTAAACTACTCCTGGTCGCCATCAACGGGCTGCACGTAGTAGTAGGCACCTCCCGAGTAGTAGTCGTCGTCGACGGTGGCGTCGGGCTCCTGGACTCCAACGTCTGGTTGCAGTAATCAGATATAGGAAAGGGGAAAAGGGGGAGAAAAGCAATCGTGAATACTCATCCAAAGTACTCGCAAGCAAGGAGCTACACTACATATGTATGCATTGGTATCAAATGGAAAAAGGGTATCTTATGTGAACTGAACTGCAGAATGCCGGAATAAGAGGGGGATAGCTAATCCTGTCGAAGACTACGCTTCTGGCAACCCCCGTCTTGCAGCATGTAGAAGAGAGCAGACTGAAGTCCTCCAAGTAGCATCGCATAGCATAATCCTACCCGGCGATCCTCTCATCGTCGCCCTGTTAGAGAGCGATCACTGGTTGTATCTGGCACTTGGAAGGGTGTGTTTCATTAAGTATCCGGTTCTAGTTGTCATAAGGTCAAGGTACAACTCCAAGTCGTCATGTTACCGAAGATCACGGATATTCGAATAGATTAACTTCCCTGCAGGGGTGCACCATATAACCCAACACGCTCGATCCCATTTGGCCGGACACACTTTCCTGGGTCATGCCCGGCCTCGGAAGATCAACACGTCGCAGCCCTACCTAGGCACAACAGAGAGGTCAGCACGCCGGTCTAAATCCTATGGCGCAGGGGTCTGGGCCCATCGCCCATTGCACACCTGCACATTGCGTACGCGGCCGGAGAGCAGACCTAGCAACCTCCATTACAAAGGAAGTTGCATTACGTGGTCCAACCCGGCGCGCGCCGCTCAGTCGCTGACGTCACGAAGGCTTCTGCTGATACCATGACGTCGAGTGCCCATAACTGTCCCTGCGTAGATGGTTAGTGCGTATAGGCCAGTGGCCAGACTCAGATCAAATACCAAGATCTCGTTAAGCGTGTTATTTTGAAATAACCACGGACGCCGACCAGGGCCAGGCCCACCTCTCTCCTAGGTGGTCTCAACCTGCCCTATCGCTCCGCCATAAAGTAACCGCCGGGGGCCTTCGGGAACTCAGGCCCACCTCTACCGGGATGGAGCCACCTGCCCCTTCAGCCCCCAACATCGGAATCACTCGCGGGTACTCCTACGAGCTGACCCGACTTTAATCACCACAAGTATCATATATTAAGTATAAGTATATACCCGTGACCACCTCCCAGGTGATCACGGCCCGATAGTATAGCATGGCAGACAGACAAGAATGTAGGGCCATTGATGGTAAACTAGCATCCTATACTAAGCATTTAGGATTGCAGGTAAGGTATCAACAGCTGGAGCAACAATGACAGGCTATGCATCGGAATAGGATTAACGGAAAGCAGTAACATGCTACACTACTCTAATGCAAGCAGTAGAGAGAAGAGTAGGCGATATCTGGTGATCAAAGGGGGGGCTTGCCTGGTTGCTCTGGTAAGAGAGAGGGGTCGTCAACATCGTAGTCGTACTGGGTAGCAGCGGCGTCGGTCTCGATGTCTAGCAAGAGAAGAGGGGGAAGAGACAATAAATATAATGCAAACAAATGCATGACAATGCATGACATGACAAAGCGTGATGCTAGGCATGCCCTAACGCGGTACGAGGTGGTACCGGTGAAGGGGGAAAACATCCGGGAAAGTATTCCCGGTGTTTCGCGTTTTTGGACAGATGAACCGGAGGGGGAAAGTTGCATGTTCGGTATGCTAGGGATGCGTGGCGGACGAACAGGTTGCGTATCCGGATTCGTCTCGTCATTCTGAGCAACTTTCATGTACAAAGTTTTCCCAACCGAGCTACGGTTTATTTTATTAATTTTAAAAGATTTAAATCATATTTGGAATTATCTTATTAATTTAATTAGAAAAAGCAATTCTGATGTCAGTGTGATGTCATCATGAAGTTAGCAGGGACAAAGGTGGAGTAGGTCAAATTGACGGTGGGTCCCATTCGTCATAGGCTCACACTAACTAAACAGTGTTAATTAGCTTAATTACTAGATTAGGTTAACCCATTTAATTAGTTTAGTTAAATAGGATTATTAACTTAATTAACCAACTAATCAATTAATAATTATTTATTTATTTACTTTATTTACTTTATTAACTCCTCTTTAAAAAAATCGTTCCAGGGGCGTGGGCCCCTTGTGTCATTGGCCCATGGCCAAAGTGGTTTCGGGCGCTGCGGGCGAAGCCCCAACCTGATTGGGCACTGGCCCAGGCGAATGGTGGGGGGCGCCGGCGACGGGCGCAGGCCAGCGTGAGGTTGCGACGGCAGGGTGGTGCGTGGCGGAGTGAGAGCAGGGGGAACGATGGCGCGGCAGTGGGGGGGCTACGGCCATGGCCGGGCGCCAGCGGCAGGCGGAGCCGGCGAGGTCAGAGGTGGAGCGGGGCACGACGCGTGTGTGAGGGTAGGGTGGTCGACGTGGGCGAGGCCGCGGGCGTTGGCGACCACGGCCAGGCGCGTGCAGGGGAGGCCGCGGCCGGCAGCAGCTATAGCAGTACACGGGGTAGCGAGCACGGTGTTGACGCGACGGACGCAACGAGGCGCGTGAGCTGCGCGAGGGAGACCGAGAGGATAGGGGGAGGCGCTCACTGGGGCCGTAGGGTTTGGTCAGCGTGCGCGGGGTGGTCCGGCGAGGAGGAGATGAGGAGGAGGACGGTGAGGCGGCGACGAGGTCCGGCGAAGGCGCTCCGGGACGTCGGCGTCGGAGAGGTGGGTCGACTCGCCGGGAGCGGCCGTGGCAGGGTTCGGTGCACGCCGGCGGGACCCTGCTGGCATGGTCCGGCGAAGAGGTGGGCTCGGCGAGGGGCGCCAGCCTGGTGGCGAAGACGGGAGGCGCCGACCGAGGTGGGCAGCGGGGCGCTGCCTCAGCGGAGCGGCGGCGAGGGGGCGCCGTTGCGCCCCGATCCGGATCGGGAGGGAGCGAGAGGAGCGAGGCGTGAGGGGAGAGTGGGGGATCGATCCCGGTCCAGGGGAATCGAGGGAGGGAGTGGAGCGCGTGGGGAGTGGGGGTTGGGGAGCGGTTAGGGTTTCGGGAGGGGAATAAGGGGAGTGGGGGCGGCCGGTTGGGCCAGTGGGTCGTCCTGGTTGGCCCGATGGCCAGCTAGGCCGAGGCCTGGTGGGGAGGGGTCTTTTTTTTGCTTTGTTTAATTTCTTTTCTTTATTTTTCTTTTCTGTTTTAATTTTAGTTACACTGTATTTTCATTTTAGTAAAATATGACAATAGCTTCAAAATTAGTGTTTCAAAATAACCCACTACCCTAAAAAAATTTACCTCAAAATAAAATAGTTTATCATTTTATAAAATATCAAAGGCACTTTTTCAATCGTTTCAACTACCGTTTTAATCATTTTAGAGTATTAAAACATTTTATAAAAGTGGGGTTTCTTCACCACAATTAACTTTGCATTACTTGGCACAACCCGGACATTTTAGTTTTAAAGTTTGAAAACTTTTGTCGTTTGCCTTTAATTCAATTTTGAATTGGAATTGGTTTTTAGAACTAACCCGAGATTATCTACGGTGACAAAGGTGACGTGGCATCATTAGCAGGGAATTACTGTAGTCTAATTATCCGGGCGTCACAGCTATTCCATAAGGGGCTGATTTGGATCCAAAAGTTTAATGCTATGGTTAGATTTATTCTTAATACGTTTCTCGTAGTTGCGGATGCTCGCGAGGGGTTAATCATAAGTAGGAGGTTTGTTCAAGTGAGAACAACACCTAAGCACCGGTCCACCCACATATCAAATTATCAAAGTAGCAAACATAAATCAAATCAACATGATGAAAGTGACTAGATGAAATTCTCGTGTACCCTCAAGAACGCTTTGCTTATCATAAGAGACCGTTTTGGCATGTCCTTTGCCTCAAAAGTATTGGGCTACCTTGCTACACTTTTGTCACTATTATCTTTACTTGCTCGTTACCATTTATCTTGTTATCAAACTACTCATTACTTATAATTTCAGTGCTTGCAGACAATACCTTGCTGAAAACCACTTGTCATTTCCTTCTGCTCCTCGTTGGGTTTGACACTCTTACTTATCGAAAGGACTACGATTGATCCCCTATACTTGTGGGTCATCATGCCTATATTCATGATCATTGCCTTGGATATCATCATAACTTTGCACTTTTCTATCAATTGCTCAACAGTAATTTGTTTACCCACCGTATGTGTTCTTTCAAGAGAGAAGCCTCTATTGAAAACTATGGCCCGTGGGTCTATTTCTCATCATATATTTTCAGATTTATAAACCAAAAACCAAAAATACCTTGCTGCGATTTATTTACCTTTACTTTATTTTGCACTTTTATCTATCTTTTATACATATCTCTATCAGATCTCATCCTTGCAATTAACCGTGAAGGGGTTGACAACCCCTTTTTGCGTTGGGTGCAAGTATTTGTTTGTTTGTGTAGGTGCAACTATTGAGACTTGGGTGTTCCTCCTACTGGATTGATACCTTGGTTCTTAACTGAGGGAAATACTTATCTCTACTTTGCAGCATCACCCTTTCCTCTTCAAGGGAAAAACCAACACAAGCTCAAGAAGTAGCAGACGCCACTGCGGTACGTCCGGCAACTCTTTGTCTCTCTGCCTTGTGCTCTATGTGTTCGGCACATTGTCAGACCTGGTTTTTTGTGATTTTATTAGGGAAGACGATGAATTTGATCCTTCATCGGACAAGGAGTATGCACCAACGGAGCTTGATCAAATGATTCAAGATGAGTTCTTCTATTCCTCAGATTCAGACGAAGAAGCGAACATGAGCATGCAAGAGGAAATGGACCGGCAGGTGGAGCATATTCTCAACTTCAAGAGCTCAATCAAAGGAAGAAGAGTGATCAATCGGGATAGGGTGTCCAGAGCACGACTACTGCTGAGGGACTACTTTGCTCCGAACCCAACTTTCCTGGAGGATCCGTGGTCTCGTCGCCATTTTCGCATGCAGAAACCATTGTTTTGCGCATTGTGGAGGGAGTAGAGGCACACGGTGACTACCTGAAGCGAAAAGGGATTGATGCAGCCAACTTTCTGTATTTGCTAAGCAGAAGTGCACGACTGCTTTGAGGACGCTTGTAGTTGGTACCGCCGTTGGTGAGATGGTTAGGATGGGGGAGAGCACATGCCTGAAGACTACTCTCAAATTTGCCCGCGCCGTGGTGCATGTGTTTGGAGCAGAGTATATGAGAGAACCAAATGCGCAGGACATAGAAAAGTTGTTGGCTATTGGAGAGGCCAGGAGGTTTATAGGAATGCTCAGATCAATTGATTAGATGCATTGGCAATGGAAGATGTGTTGGAAATATGCCCTATAGGCAATAATACTGTATTATTATATTTCCATATGTATAAATTAAGAGTTTATATTTCATGCTATAACTGTTTTGATACTGCAATATGTGATTAAGTGGAAAACTCATATTCACGTGTGAAATGACAAACGGTAAAGTATTGGTTCCCGGTCATGGCTTTAAGACTGGCTCAAGTGTTGGTTAGTGATCATGTTTTATGGATCTCAGGATATCGTTAACTATAACAATAGTCCTGAAACAACATTGAGAGTATAATGTTAGAAGAACGATTATATTGAATCGACCCAATCTTATTTGTTATACTTTGAGGTAATATCGTCTGAAGTTAATTGTTATATACACAGAGTGTTAGCATGTGTTTTAGTTCCTCTGACCATGAGAGTACATAGTCACTTCCTACTGTACGGTGTACTTTGGGGTTGCTCAAACGTCATCAGTAAAACGGTGCTCATAACAATAACTTACTGGTTCATTGAAGAGTTTGACAAGAACTAGATAGCTCAAGAGTGGGATTTGCTCCTCCGATGATGGAGAGATATTCTTAGGGCCCTCTCGGTGTGATGACATCCATCGCCGTCTGGCCAGACACAGGTGACTATTTCACGGGGATGCCAGAACACTTCAACGAGAAAGAAGAGCAAAACCGGCTACGTGATCAACGGTATAGTGAGCATGTGCATCACTTAGGAGGATACTGATGCACCCCGGGTTTTGTAAAGTATTGTGAAGCAAAGGGGACATCACACAATAACCAAAGGTTCACTTGAATGTCATTCGTGTAATAATAGGGATCGATATGGACGTCCTCGGTTGTGCTATCGGTCGTTGAACGAAGGGGTTTCGTTCATGTCTATGATTTACTGAACCTATGGGGCACAAGCTTAAGGTAATCATGATCTGGTGATTGTTAGTAAGAGGAGAGTATCGAGGATTTATTTGTGGAATTGTTTCATAATATTCAGAATAGTCCCAAGAGGAACCGGAAGTGCTTCGGGATCACCTAAAGGGTTTCTGAGTTTATCTAGCTATACTAGTACCGGGTATTACTAATAATTAATATACATGTGGAAAATGTTTTCAGTGATGTTAAATTATATATAATATGCTCTAGTAATGGTTAGAGGCCTTTTATATTTAATTTAATATCAGTGGGCCTTAAAAGGCCAAGTGGTGGAGGAAGAATTAGGGCACCAAGGCCCAATAGGGGAGGCACCTCTCTTTCCTCCTAGGGAGGCTGAATTGGGGTGACGGGCGAAGGAATCCTGCCCCCTTGTGGAGCGCCTCCTCCCCTCCAACCTATATATACCTTTTCTAAAAGAAACACTATATATATACTTGAGGTATTGAGCTCTTTTGAACACACAAGTTTTGGAGCCTCCTCTAGTTCCTCTAGTTCTAGTTCTAGTTGATCAATTAGGGCTTGACCTAGATCCTCTAATCCACATAATTAGAAGCCCAGTGTGGTTCTAATACCCTCCCTCTAATTCTCCGATGACGATTAGCTCTGGATGGCGAAGCGCTGCCGAATCATGAAGAACGTCACTACAAAAAAACACTTCTGTGATGATACGTGTTTGTCATAGTAGGTCACACTTTCTGTCATGCATGTACATCCGTGACGATTTTATGATAGAATGAAAGTAGTCATACATGTGTTGTCGTAGAAGTGTTCCATGACAATACTCAATTTATCATCACGGAAGTGTCCACTTCCATGACGATAAATGTCGCGACATGGAAGTGTTTTCGTCAAGGGTAACCAACACGTGGCATCCACCATAACGGGTCGTCGTTAAGCTATTGGGTCTGGTTTTGGGTCTGATAACCCGGTAACAGCCACGAGGAGATTAGCAATTTTCCACGTGTAAAATTCTCATTGGCCGAAAGAACCACGTATCAGTTCCGCGTTGGGACAGATGTCATCCATCCAATGGATGAGACATGCCTATGATAACTCGGCATGTGGCACGGCCCAACAGAGGCCCATATAGGTTAAAATGGTCAGCCCAGTCAAAGGCCCATATGATGTACTCATGTATTAGTGGGCCGACCCACTAACGACCTGCTTAAACATGGCCCATGTATGGCCCACCGCCAGATCGGGCCCGTTAATTGTTCCTCAGTCTTTGGGCCCATTAAGGCCCGGTGAGTTTTCGGCCTATTAGAGGCCTGATGTAGACCTGGGCCGATTTCAGCCCAGTGCGTCTTTCGGCCTGGCCATATATGGTCCGACGCGACATTCAGCCCATTAACAGCCCGTGTTCTTGGTGGCAACAGTTCAGCCCAACCTGACATTGGCCCTATTAAAGGCTTGCCGTACAATTCGGCACATTGATGCATCTACTAAGCTTTAGGCCTATTAAAGGCCCACGATCTCAGTGGGCCAACCAAGGCCCGAGATATGTTTCGGCCTAATAACGGCCCGTTATATAACTAGGCTAACAATGGCCCGAGGTATATTCAAGCTTGCTAAAGGCCCGTGGACGACTTTTGAAAATTGAGGCCCAACATGCTTTTCGACCCACTAAAGGCCCATGGTGTCTTCTGGGCCATAACAGGCGAGCAGAATATTCAGCCTATTAATGGCCCAAAGCTACATGGGCCCAACTAAACTTTTGGCCCACTAAAGGCCCATGTGAGTTATGGGCCTGGCGAATTGTGTCCATGAACGACCCATATGACAGGTCCGTGCAGGCCCAAGTAAAGACTATTGCGGGCGAACCAATTATGGCCCGCTAAAATTTAGGCCACTTAGGGGCGAATGTTTCGGCACAACCGCCTCCATCAGATTTCCGTCATTTTTTTCTGATAGTGAATGATGGCATATACGGTAACAAAGAATTAAGAACAAACATATCATATACAATAAAGAGATTACGACACAGTAACTTAGAATAAACCTACACTATATAATAAAGGATTAAGGGTATCTTACATCAAATGGGCACCAAAGTTCGCCACCAGTGATCATAAAGCGCAACAAAGAAGCATATCACAAAAACAGGACATCAAAGGTCCTGCCATTGTAGCGCTGAAAGCGCAGGTTTACTCCCAGAGGGGGTGAATGGCAGATATTTTAGAAGTTCGTCAAACTCTGATGAATTTGACGAAGATCAGAGTGAACAAATAGAAACGCGAGGGAACTAAATCATCACAGAAACGAAAAGCATGCATACAAGATACATACAGGTGAAGAACATGCAATCATATAGACATACAAGCATGAGGAGATGAATTGAAGAAATTGAAAACAGCATGATGAAAGTCTTTAGTTCAAGTTCTTCAGAAAGTAGATCACAAATTCTTTAGTGACCTATTGTGACAGAAAATGTGACCTACTGTGAAAAACACGTATCATCATGGAAGTGTTTTTTGTAGTGTGTTGATACGTCTCCAACATATCTATAATTTTTGATTGCTCCATGCTATATTATCTACTGTTTTGGACATTATTGGGCTTTATTATCCACTTTTATATTATTTTTGGGACTAACCTATTAACCGGAGGCCCAGCCCAGAATTGCTGTTTTTTTGCCTATTTTAGGGTTTCGAAGAAAAGGAATATCAAACGGAGTCCAAACGGAATGAAACCTTCGGGAACGTGATTTTCTCAACGAACAAGACCCGGGAGACTTGGACCCTGCGTCAAGAAAGAAAATAGGAAGCCATGAGGTAGGGGGCGCGCCTGCCTACCCCAGGCGCGCCCTCCACCCTCGTGGGCCCCCTGCTGCTCCACCGACATACTCCTTACTCCTATATATATCCACGTACTCCCAAACGATTAGATACGGAGCCAAAACCCTAATTCTACCGTCATAACTGTCTGTATCCATGAGATCCCATCTTGGGGCCTGTTCCGGACCTCCGCCGGAGGGGGCATTGATCACGGAGTGCTTCTACATCAACACCATAGCCCCTCCGATGAAGTGTGAGTAGTTTACCTCAGACCTACGGGTCCATAGTTAGTAGCTAGATGGCTTATTCTCTCTTTTTGGATCTCAATACAACGTTCTCCCCCTCTCTTGTGGAGAACTATTCGATGTAATCTTCTTTTTGCGGTGTGTTTGTTGCGACCGATGAATTATGGGTTTATGATCAAGTCTATCTATGAACAATATTTGAATCTTCTCTGAATTCTTTTATGTATGATTGGTTATCTTTGCAAGTCTCTTCGAATTATCAGTTTGGTTTGGCCTACTAGATTGATCTTTCTTGCAATGGGAGAAGTGCTTAGCTTTGGGTTCAATCTTGTGGTGTCCTTTCCCAGTGACAGTAGGGGCAGAAAGGCATGTATTGTATTGTTGCCATCGAGGATAACAAGATGGGGTTTTCTTCATATTGCATGAGTCTATCCCTCTACATCATGTCATCTTGCTTAAGGCGTTACTCTGTTTTTAACTTAATACTCTAGATGCATGCTGGATAGCGGTCGATGAGGGGAGTAATAGTAGTAGATGCAGGCAGGAGTCGGTCTACTTGTCTCAGACATGATGCCTATATACATGATCATACCTAGATATTCTCATAACTATGCTCAATTCTGTCAATTGCTCAACAGTAATTTGTTCACCCACCGTAGAATACTTATGCTCTCGAGAGAAGCCACTAGTGAAACCTATGGCCCCCGGGTCTATCTTTATCATATTGATCTCCTACTACTTAGTTATTTCCTTTGCTATTTACTTTACCTTTATTTTACTTTGCATTTTATCACAAATATACCAAAAATATTATCTTATCATATCTATCAGATCTCACTCTCGTAAGTGGCCTTATCGGGATTGACAACCCCTATTTGCGTTGGTTGCGAGGATTTATTTGTTTTTTGTAGGTACGAGGGACTCGCGCGTAGCCTCCTACTGGATTGATACCTTGGTTCTTAAAAACTTAGGGAAATACTTACGCTACTTTGTTGCATCATCCCTTCCTCTTCGGGGAAAACCAACGCAGTGCTCAAGAGGTAGCAAGAAGGATTTCTGGCGCCGTTGCCGGGGAGGTTTACGCAAAAGTCAACATACCAAGTACCCATCACATACCCTTATCTCCCGCATTACATTATTTGCCATTTGCCTCTCATTTTCATCTCCCCCACTTCACCCTTGCCGTTTTATTCGCCCTCTCTCTCTCTATCCTCCCTCTCTTTCCCTATTTGCCTCTTTTTGCCCGCTTGCTTTTTGTTTGCTTATGTGTTAGTTTGCTTGCTTGTCACGATGGCTCAAGATAATACTAAATTGTGTGACTTCACCAATACCAACAACAATGATTTTATTAGCACTCCGATTGCTCCTCTTACCGATGCTGAATCTTGTGAAATTAATACTGCTTTGCTGAATCTTGTCATGAAAGATCCGTTTTCCGGCCTTCCTAGTGAAGATGCCGCTACCCATCTAAATAGCTTCGTTGATTTGTGTGACATGCAAAAGAAGGAAGATGTGGATAATGATATAGTTAAATTGAAGCTATTTCCTTTTTCGCTTAGAGATCATGCTAAATCTTGGTTTTCGTCTTTGCCTAAAAATAGTATTGATTCATGGAACAAGTGCAAAGATGCTTTTATCACTAAGTATTTTCCTCCTGCTAAGATCATCTCTCTTAGAAACGATATTATGAATTTTAAGCAACTTGATCATGAACATGTTGCACAAGCTTGGGAGAGAATGAAACTAATGTTACATAATTGACCTACTCATGGTTTAAATTTGTGGATGATTATATAAAAGTTTTATGCCGGATTGAATTTTGCTTCGAGAAATCTTTTAGATTCGGCAGCGGGAGGCACTTTTATGAAAATCACTTTAGGAGAAGCTACTAAACTCCTAGATAATATTATGGTTAATTATTCTCAATGGCATGCTGAAAGATCTACTAATAAAAAGGTGCATGCGATAGAAGAAATTAATGTTTTGAGTGGAAAGATGGATGAACTTATGAAATTATTTACTAATAAGAGTGTTTCTTCTGATCCTAATGATATGCCCTTGTCTACTGAGAATAATAATGAATCTATGGATGTGAATTTTGTTGGTAGGAACAATTTTGGTAACAACGCGTATAGAGGAAATTTCAACTCTAGGCCTTATCCTAGTAATTCCTCTAATAATTATGGTAATTCCTACAACAATTCTTATGGAAATTATAATAAGATTCCCTCTGATTTTGAATCTAATATTAAAGAATTTATTACCTCGCAAAAGAATTTTAATGCTATGATTGAAGAAAAATTGCTCAAGATTGATGATTTGGCTAGAAACGTTGATAGAATTGCTCTTGATGTTGATTCTTTGAAACTTAGATCTATTCCTCCTAAGCATGATATCTATGAGTCTCTCAAAGCCATGAGAATTTCCATTGATGAGTGCAAAGAAAGAACCGCTAGGATACGTGCTAAGAAAGATGCCTTTATAAGATCGTGTTCTTCTAGTTCTTATGAAAATAAAGATGAAGATCTAAAATTTATTGATGTGTCCCCTATTAAATCTTTGTTTTGCAATATGAATCTTGATAATGATGGGACTGAATATGATCCACCTTTACCTAGAAGGCGTTCCAAGAATTCGGAATTTGTTGATCTTGATGCTAAATTTGATAAAAGTGGGATTGAAGAAATCAAAACCCTAGATGTTGCTAAACCCACTATTATGGATTTCAAGGAATTTAACTATGAAAATTGCTCTTTGATTTATTGTATTTCTTTGTTGCAATCCGTGCTAAATTCTCATCATGCTTATAGTCAAAATAAAGCGTTTACTAAACATATCGTTGATGCCTTGATGCAATCTTATGAAGAAAAACTTGAATTAGAAGTTTATATCCCTAGAAAACTTTATGATGAGTGGGAACCAACTATTAAAATTAAAATTAAAGATCATGAATGCTATGCTTTATGTGATTTGGGTGCTAGTGTTTCCACGATTCCAAAGACTTTGTGTGATTTGTTAGGTTTCCGTGATTTTGATGATTGCTCTGTAAACTTGCATCTTGCGGATTCCACTATTAAGAAACCTATGGGAATAATTAATGATGTTCTTATTTTTGCAAATAGGAATTATGTGCCCGTAGATTTTATTGTTCTTGACATAGATTGCAATCCTTCATGTCCTATTATTCTTGGTAGACCTTTCCTTAGAACGATTGGTGCAATTATTGATATGAAGGAAGGAAATATTAGATTCTAATTTCCATTAAGGAAAGGCATGGAACACTTTCCTAGAAAGAAAATTAAATTACCTTATGAATCTATTATGAGAGCCACTTATGGATTGCCAACCAAAGATGGCAATACCTAGATCTATTCTTGCATGTTATGCCTAGCTAGGGGCGTTAAACGATAGCGCTTGTTGGGAGGCAACCCAATTTTATTTTTATTCCTTGCTTTTTGCTCCTGTTTAGTAATAAATAATTTATCTATCCTCTGTTTCGGTTGTGTTTTTTGTGTTTAATTAGTGTTTGTGCCAAGTAGAACCGTTGGGAAGACTTGGGGAAAGTCTAGTTGAACTTGCTGTAAAAAACAGAAACTTTAGCGCTCACGAGAACTGCTGTAATTTTTATTTAGAGATTGCTATTTAGTTAATTATTTTTTAAGATGATTAATAGATAAATTCCTAACGTCCAGAAATTTATTTTAGAATTTTTGTGGTTCCAGATCTTGCGCTAGCTACATATTACTACAGACTGTTCTGTTTTTGCCAGATTCTGTTTTTCGTGTGTTGTTTGCTTATTTTGATGAATCTATGGCTAGTAAAATAGTTTATAAACCATAGAGAAGTTGGAATACAGTAGGTATAACACCAATATAAATAAAGAATGAGTTCATTACAGTACCTTGAAGTGGTCTTTTATTTTCTTTCGCTAACGGAGCTCACGAGATTTTCTACTTTAAGTTTTGTGTTGTGAAGTTTTCAAGTTTTGGGTAAAGATTTGATGGATTATGGAACAAGGAGTGGCAAGAGCCTAAGCTTGGGGAAGCCCATGGCACCCCAAAGATAATCTAAGGACACCTAAAAGCCAAATCTTGGGGATGCCCCGGAAGGCATCCCCTCTTTCGTCTACTTCTATCGGTAACTTTACTTGGGGCTATATTTTTATTCGCCACATGATATGTGTTTTGCTTGGAGCGTCTTGTATTATTTGAGTCTTTGCCTTTTAGTTTACCACAATCATCCTTTCTGTACACACCTTTTTATAGAGCCATACATGATTTGGAATTTGTTAGAATACTCTATGTGCTTCGCTTATATCTTTTGAGTTATATAATTTTGCTCTAGTACTTCACTTATATCTTTTAGAGCACGGTGGTGGATTTGTTTTATAGAAACTATTGATCTCTCATGCTTCACTTAGATTATTTTTAGAGTCTTAATAGCATGGTAATTTGCTTGAAATCCTAATATGCTAGGTATTCAAAGTTAGTAAAATTTTCTTAAGAGTGTTTTGAATACTAAGAGAAGTTTGATGCTTGATGATTGTTTTGAGATATAGAGATAATAATATCAAAGTCGTGCTAGTTGAGTAGTTGTGAAATTGAGAAATACTTGTGTTGAAGTTTGCAAGTCCATAGCATGCACGTATGGTAAATGTTATGCAACAAATTTGAAACATGAGGTGTTATTTGATTGTCTTCCTTATGAGTGGCGGTCGGGGACGAGCGATGGTCTTTTCCTACCAATCTATCCCCCTAGGAGCATGCGCGTAGTACCGAGGTTTTTGATGACTTGTAGATTTTTGCAATAAGTATGTGAGTTCTTTATGACTAATGTTGAGTCCATGGATTATACGCACTCTCACCCTTCCATCCTTGCTAGCCTCTTCGGTACCGTGCATTGCCCTTTCTCACATTGAGAGTTGGCGCAAACTTCGTCGGTGCATCCAAACCCCGTGATATGATATGCTCTTTCACACATAAACCTCCTTATATCTTCGTCAAAACAGCCACCATACCTACCTATTATGGCATTTCCATAGCCATTCCGAGATATATTGCCATGCAACTTTCCATCATTCCGTTCATCATGACACATTCATTATTGTCATATTGCTTAGCATGATCATGTAGTTGACATAGTATTTGTGGCAAAGCCACCGTTCATAATTCTTTCATACATGTCACTCTTGGTCCATTGCATATCCTGGTACACCGCCGGAGGCATTCATATAGAGTCATCTTTGTTCTAGTATCGAGTTGTAATCATTGAGTTGTAAAAAAATAGAAGTGTGATGATCATCATTTTCTAGAGCATTGTCCCAAGTGAGGAATATAAAAAAAGACCATAAAAAAAGAGAAGGCCCAAAAAAAAGAGAAAGGCCATAAAAAATAAGAAAAATGAGAGGAAAAGAGGGAACGGACAATGTTACTATCCTTTGCCACACTTGTGCTTCAAAGTAGCACCGTAATCTTAATGATAGAGAGTCTCTTGTTTTGTCACTTTCATATACTAGTGGGAATTTTTCATTATAGAACTTGGATTGTATATTCCAACAATGGGCCTCCTCAAGTGCCCTAGGTCTTCATGAGCAAGAAAGTTGGATGCACACCCACTAGTTTCTTTTGTTGAGCTTTCATACATTTATAGCTCTAGTGCATCCGTTGCATGGCAATCCCTACTCCTCGCATTAACATCAATCGGTGGGCATCTCCATAGCCCATTGATTAGCCTCATTGATGTGAGACTTTCTCCTTTTTTTGTCTTCTCCACATAGCCCCCCTCATTATATTCTATTCCACCCATAGTGCTATGTCCATGGCTCGCGCTCATATATTGCGTGAAAGTTTATAGGTTTGAGATTTCTAAAGTATGAAAAAATTGCTTGGCTTGTCATCGGGGTTGTGCATGATGAGAGCATTCTTGTGTGACGAAAATGAAACATGACTAAACTATATGATTTTGTAGGGATGAACTTTCTATGGCCATGTTATTTTGAGAGGACATAATTGCTTAGTTAGTATGCTTGAAGTATTATTATTTTTATGTCAATATGAACTTTTGTCTTGAATCTTTCGGATCTGAATATTCATACCACAATTAAGAAGAATTACATTAAAATTATGCCAAGTAGCACTCCACATCAAAAATTCTGTTTTTATCATTTACCTACTCGAGGACGAGCAGGAATTAAGCTTGGGGATGCTTGATACGTCTCCAACATATCTATAATTTTTGATTGCTCCATGCTATATTATCTACTGTTTTGGACATTATTGGGCTTTATTATACACTTTTATATTATTTTTGGGACTAACCTATTAACCGGAGGCCCAGCCTAGAATTGTTGTTTTTTGCCTGTTTTAGGGTTTCGAAGAAAAGGAATATCAAACGGAGTCCAAACGGAATGAAACCTTTGGGAACGTGATTTTCTCAACGAACAAGACCCTGGAGACTTGGACCCTACATCAAGAAAGAAAAGAGGAGGCCATGAGGTAGGGGGGCGCGCCCTCCACCCTCGTGGGCCCCCTGTTGCTCCACCGACGTACTCCTTCCTCCTATATATATCCACGTACCCCCAAACGATCAGATACGGAGCCAAAACCCTAATTCCACTGCCGTAACTTTCTGTATCCACGAGTTCCCATCTTGGGGCCTGTTCCAGAGCTCCGCCGGAGGGGGCATCGATCATGGAGGGCTTCTACATCAACACCATAGCCCCTCCGATGAAGTGTGAGTAGTTTACCTCAGACCTACGGGTCCATAGTTAGTAGCTAGATGGCTTCTTCTCTCTTTTTGGATCTCAATACAACGTTCTCCCCCTCTCTTGTGGAGAACTATTCGATGTAATCTTCTTTTTGCGGTGTTTGTTGAGACCGATGAATTGTGGGTTTATGATCAAGTCTATCTATGAACAATATTTGAATCTTCTCTGAATTATTTTATGTATGATTGGTTATCTTTGCAAGTCTCTTCGAATTATCAGTTTTGTTTGGCCTACTAGATTGATCTTTCTTGCAATGGGAGAAGTGCTTAGCTTTGGGTTCAATCTTGCGGTGTCCTTTCCCAGTGACAGTAGCGGCAGCAAGGCACGTATTGTATTGTTGCCATCGAGGATAACAAGATGGGGTTTTCTTCATATTGCATGAGTCTATCCCTCTACATCATGTCATCTTGCTTAAGGCTTTACTCTGTTTTTAACTTAATACTCTAGATGCATGCTGGATAGCGGTCGATGAGTGGAGTAATAGTAGTAGATGCAGGCAGGAGTCGGTCTACTTGTCTTGGATGTGATGCCTATATACATGATCATACCTAGATATTCTCATAACTATGCTCAATTCTGTCAATTGCTCAACAGTAATTTGTTCACCCACCGTAGAATACTTATGCTCTCGAGAGAAGCCACTAGTGAAACCTATGGCCCCCGGGTCTATCTTTATCATATTGATCTCCTACTACTTAGTTATTTCCTTTGCTATTTACTTTACCTTTATTTTACTTTGCATCTTTATCACAAAAATACCAAAAATAGTATCTTATCATATCTATCAGATCTCACTCTCGTAAGTGGCCTTATAGGGATTGACAACCCCTATTTGCGTTGGTTGCAAGGATTTATTTGTTTTGTGCAGGTACGAGGGACTCGCGCATAGCCTCCTACTGGATTGATACCTTGGTTCTCAAAAACTGAGGGAAATACTTACGCTACTTTGCTGCATCATCCCTTCCTCTTCGGGGAAAACCAACGCAGTGCTCAAGAGGTAGCATGTGTGTGGTTGAACCAGGAGTTGTTGCACCAACACTTCCTGCCTATGGATGTTCCAGATATATTAAGGATTAGGTGTCCTTGACACAGCTCAGCACCGTCCTCGCATGGGCTTCGGAGCCACGAGGTGTGTTCAGCATGTGATCTGCATATCTGCTCCTCGCCCTCGATGAGCAAGCTAGTACGATGACACGGTATTGGATAGTTGATACGCATCTGAAATACATGATGGGGGTGCCTGTCGGTGTCAAAACCGGCCGATCTCGGGTAGGGGGTCTCGAACTGTGCGTCTGAGGATCGAAGGTAACAGGAGGAAGGGACACGATGTTTACCCAGGTTCGGTCCCTCTTGATGGAGGTAATACCCTACTTCCTGCTTGATTGACTTTGATGAGTATAGGGGTTACAAGAGTTGATCTACCTCGAGATCGTAATGGCTAAATCCTAGATGTCTAGCATGTATGATTATGATTGCCTCTATGGACTAAACCCTCCGATTTATATAGACATCGGAGGGGCGTAGGGTTGTACAGAGTCGGTTTACAGAGAAAGGAATCTTCACATCCGAAAGCCAAGCTTGCCATCCACGCAAAGGAGAGTCCCATCCGGACACGGGGGAAGGCCTTCTATCGTGTGTCTTCTTGGCCCATCAGTCCGGTCCATATCACATAGCCCGGACGCCTGGGGACCCCCTAATCTAGGACTCCCTCAGTAGCCCCTAAACCAGGCTTCAATGACGATGTGTCCGACGTGCAGATTTGTCTCCGGCATTGCAAGGCGGGTTCCTCCTCCGAATACTCTAAAGCAGTTGGTCAAAAGAACTATGTTCGGCTCTGTATAACCGTCACAACCCTGAACCACAAGGGAAAAAATACTTAAAAAAAATAAGTCGTGTCTACTGACAGCCTTTTCGGCGAGACGTTATGTTCTGGCCTTATTATTAGTTTGAACCATTTTTCAGCCTCCCGCTTCGCATTTCGAGGCGCGATCCTCATTGACACGTCTTGTCAAAGCAGAGATTGTGTCCCTTTATTACGGGATTCTCATCAATACGGGTTTGGGTAATCCAACCGTGCCGTTTGCACGACCCCTTGGGAATAGGCGAGCTTTAAGGCTCGTGGTGGGGACGCTTGATATTCACTGCCTTTATAAGAAGATAAGAACCCATCTTTTTACCCCACGCCTTCTTCCTCCTCAGCCCATCCGCCCTCGAGCTCCAGCGCCCTCAATTCTTTCCATCCCCAGCAAACACTCCACCCGTGTCTAGATCTCGCGCTCAGGGCAAGTGGATGGCCTCCTCTGTCATGGAGGAGAACATCAAGGAACTCCGGGAAGCAGGGTACTTGGCCGCGGAAATCGCCCATCGGCTTCGTGCCAAAAAGCAGATCATCCCCACTCCGGAATCCAATGAGAGGGTAGTACTTATCCCCCACTTTGTCCCCGGACTAGGGTTTCCTCTCCACCCTTTTGTCCACGGGCTCATGTTCTATTATGGGCTAGACTTTCACGATCTAGCCCCAAATTCCTTCCTCCACATCTCGACGTTCATCGTCGTGTGTGAGGCGTTCCTCCGCATCCCCCCACTTCGGATTATGTCTCAAGGTCTTCAATGTGAAGCCGAAAGTGGTCGACGGTCAACACGCGGAGTGCGGCGGCGCCATGGTGGGCAAGCTCCCCAACGTCAGTTGGCCCCAGGGGGCCTTCGTGGAGACCATGAAGGGATGGCAGCAGGAGTGGTTCTATGTCACTGAACCTCGCGATGCCACATGGTCCGCCGCTCCTGAGTTCAAATCTGGGCCTCCAATGCGGCTCACATCATGGGTTAAAAAGGGCCTGGACTGGGCATCATCCGACGAGGTGATGATGCTGCAGAAGCGCGTCAAGGGCGTGATAGAGAAGAACACCAGCCTCGCCGATGTGATCCAGGTGATGCTTTTTTGCCGGATTCTCCCCAGCCAGCGCCGGACTCTCCATATGTGGAAATTCAATCCGGCCGGCCCTCGGACCCTGCAACACTTCTTCGGCACGATGCACGAAGAAATCTGGAAGCTGCTTTTCAAGGCCCAGAAGTTGTGGCCGGGAACGACTGAAGACCTCGGCCTTGACTGCGCTCATCCGGCCACTCCAGTAAGTTTTCAGATTTCCAAACATAACCTCTACTTGTAGATTCGAGGAGTATGCTAAGCCTTCCTTTTCTCCTTCAGGTCTGGATGAAGAAAGTGGAGCAGATCAAATGTCCGGCTCCGCTGCCCGAAGACCCAGCTATCCCTCTGCTAACAAAGATGTTGGTTCTGGCGCTGTACCAGGCGTCGGAGAAGAAGGCCAAGAATAAAGGCAAGGAGGCCAGAAGTGGCCTTCGTCATAAAGGTACTTCAGACATCGTGTCCGAAGACACCGAGGTTCTCTCCTCCCATGAGGGAGATGAAGATGAAGAGGAAGAGGAGGAGAGCAATTCTCCCCTCAAGGGAGAGAAGAAAAGGGCGGCGTCCACAGACCTAGAAGCGGAGGCGTCCAAGAAGGGAAAGATTTCCCGTTCGGATGATTCAGATTCGGACACCGAAGTCATCCCCGAGCGGCACCTCATGCCGAAGCCCTCGGCCGAATCGTAAGTATTTAAAGATACTATACATACATCTGGCATTTTACATATCATAGGATAAAATTTCATTTGCGTATTTTCAGTCCGGCCCATGATCTCCCCAAACAATCGTCGTCTTCGGGAAACTCGTTGGCGCCGGAGATGATGGAGAGCGAAACACCTCCATGAACCAAGGTGTTGTCCCAAAGGACTTCTCCGGGCCAAGGGGAGGTGCGGAAGGCCGCTGAAACGGCGCCAGAGGGTGATGCCTCGGCTGCCGAAAACATGGGGGATACTACCCCCATTGAAACTGACGATGGGGGCCTGGATCAGTCCGGCCCCCAGCCGAATACTACGCTGGAGACCCACGTGGCTCTAGAGTCGAGCGAGCAGCCCCCTTCAAGGGAAGGGGGAGTGTCGACTCCACCAGCGACCTCTATCCATCCGGAGGCGCCGGATATGTTGAGGGAAGCACTTCAACATGCTTCCGTCATGGAAGAGCACCGTACCCTGATGGGTACGGTGGCTGAGAAGGTTCAGTCCGCTAAAAGCGGTCTGAACGAAGCTTTCACTAGCCTATTAACAGGTTTTGAGGTAAGTGATATAACATGCTTTAGCCGCTTTTCGTATTGGAAGAATATGCGTGTATATAGATCGTAGCTCCTGAGACTCTATTTGGGTCTTTGAAAAAAAATCCGGATAGAGAATCAAATAGTCGCCGGAGATAAAGCATTCATCTATTTTGATAAACAGGCTTCACTGTTGGCGGCTTCAGCTAAGGATGCTAAAGTGTACGAACTCTAGTGGAAACTGAAGCTAGCTGACGATGAGATCGACCGTATTAACAAGCGGTTCGATGAGGCCCGGGGTATGATTTTTTTAAAAGACCCCTTTACAAGCCTAAATTATAATGCAAACTCAGAGTTTTAAGCTCATGTTCTGCTATGTAAATGATTGTAGCCAACGCGACCGAGGTCGAGGCCCTCAAGAGTGCCCTTGCCGAAGCCAAGGAGGAGGCTAGGGCAAGCAAAGCAACCACAGAGAAAGTGATTGCAGATATAGAGGTCAAAAAGGCCGCCCGCCTTCAGTATGAGGCGAGGGTGACCGAAGTAGAGCAAGCGCTCCAGGAAGCCGCCAACAAGTGTGAGTCCTTGGAGGAGAGTAACAAGGCCCAAGCGGTCGAACTCACCAAGGCTCTTCAAGCTGCGAAGGACGTTCGGTCCGAGTCCCGGGCGGCTCACGAGGAGATCAAGCAAGGCGGACAGATAGCGGCTGGTAAGCCTTTTCTTTTGCATAGTATATTCGGCAGTCGAAGATATGCTTTGCTAAATCGACTGTGGAGTGCTCCAAACGCTTTTGCGGATCTCCCGAGGAGTGCTGTCGACGCCTCCCAGTATTTCCGGGCCCAAGAAGGGAAAGCGACGGAGAAGCTCTTCTGGTCGCAGTACTTGGCACCGGAGCGACTAGCACTGCTGAACAATCAGATGATGCAGCTGGCAGAGCTGCATAGGATGTCTAGTTTGGCCATGAGGGACATCGTAGTCCGGTTATGGCCACCCAGACCCATTTCAAGCAGCTACTTCGGCTTGGTCAAGCGGCTTGGCGACGCCTTGCCCCGAGTAGAGGCCGTAAAGCGCTCAACGTGTATAGAAGGTGCGCAGATGGCCTTTTCCCATGTTAAGATGCACTGGGCAAAGATGAAGGCCGCTGTCATGGCGGTTGAGGGTCCGCCTGGAGGCAAGGACCACCGCAAGCCAGAGTGCTATTTTGAAGACGTCCTCGAGTGTGCCCGTTTGATAGAGGGTCAATGCTCGAAGGATATCATGTTCGAGTAAATGTATCTGGGCTACCCGGACAATGTATTATAAACCCAGGCTGTGTAAATATATTGTATGCCTTTATCTTAAAGTGTTATTCCCCCTGTACAGCCGTTTTTAATTCTTGAGATTTTACCAGTTGTCGGCTTCAGCCCCCACGTAGATACTACGGGGGTGTTCAGAATAGCGCGTGACCACACTTGACCCAACGTCTTGGTCCGTAAAGGAGGTGGCAGTGCGGCGAACCAGCAATCGAACTATACATTTTTATCATTCTCACTTAGCCATAGGAGTTTTGACAATGGGACTGTAGGGTAGCCCCTGGTGCGTATGCGGATATCGAACTTGGATGCCTTAAATGCTTGGCTGGAAAAAAGCCAGCCCTTCGTGTAATACGGAAGAAATCGCTAGAGATTTAGTAAGTCACCGAATTGCTGACCGGCTCTCGCCGCATCACGATAGTTAGTTTTCAGTTTTCTCTACTGAGGTGTTTGACCGGGCCAGCCGGAAACACAATTGCAGTAGTTCTCCCTTTACTACCTTAGCCGAAAAAATGGAACGTAAGGTAGGAAGCACAGGAGCCGGGCAACCCAACTATTGACCAAAGACGTGATTCGGAGCCGATGCATATAATGCAGTATTCGAGACGCCGAAGTATACTCTGAGAGTGTTCGGACTTTCTATTGTTGAGAATATATATATGGCTTGACATAGAGCCCCTGGCGATTTAAGTCGTACCAAGGTGTATATGCCAATTCGGATATAGAGTGGGAAAACAGATTAAGAAATAAGCCAATACCGAACAAGGTTGGGCGAAACTGTTTCCATTATAGTCTGATTGGTACGTCGAAACGTATTTTTATAGGAGATGCCATAAGCATCAAGGCCATTTTACATGCCGAGAACAAGGGAAAGCTGTATACAGATCCTGAATTGGAAAAGATGGTCTTGAAGATTCTTTGGACACTCTGCCACATATATGTGCCGCCTTTCCCCAGTGTATGGTCCTTCGAGAGGATCAACGATCGAGTGTATATGAGGGGCCTGAAAAAGGACCCTAAGTACCATCGAAGAGCAGTGTGGGTTGTCAAGAACCTGAAAAGGAAAAACAAGGAGAAAAAGATGGAAGAATATAAAGGTCCGGATAGGGTCGAGCCGTGTCGTGGATCGTGTTTTCCGTATGACTCCGTCTGTGCCCATGGTATCTTTAGTGCGTAGTTACGTACGCGCGGTACGTATGCCGCCATCCAGTTGGGGTTGTGATGGAGGCCGGATTGCTAATTTAGCTCTGGACGAGCCGGGCTGTTGTTCTGTGGGGTAGACCGCACTCGTTTGATAGTGTCCGGGGGCTTAACTGCCAGGGTAATATTTGGCTTGATAAGGCCACCCTGTGCTTCAGCTGCGAGAGCCACGGTATGCTCCTCAGTATGAAGGGAGCGCTCCATGTTTCCATTGACTGTAATAATGCCACGAGGTCCAGGCATTTTGAGCTTTAGGTAAGCATAATGCGGGACCGCATTGAAGCGGGCGAAGGCGGTTCTTCCGAGCAGTGCATGATAACCGCTGCGAAAAGGGACAACATCAAAGATCAACTCTTCGCTTCAGAAGTTGTCCGGCGAACCGAAGACCACTTCCAATGTTACTGAGCCCGTGCAGCAGGCTTCAACGCCAGGTATTACTCCTTTAAAGGTGGTTTTGGTGGCCTTGATTCTTGATGAATCGATGCCCATTTTGCAGACGGTGTCCAGATAAAGCAGGTTAAGGCTGATGTCGCCATCCATAAGGACTCGCGTGAGATGGAATCCGTCGATAATTGGGTCGAGGACCAATGCTGCCGAACCTCCATGACGGATACTGGTCGGATGGTCTCTGTGATCGAAAGTGATCAGACAGGCTGACCATGGATTGAATTTCCGGGCGACTATCTCTATGGCATAGACGTCCCTTAGTGCGGGCTTGCGCTCCCTTTTGGGGATATGTGTAGCATATATCATATTCACCGTTTTTACCTCGAGGGGAAATTTCTTTTGCCCCCTTGTGTTCGATGGGCGAGGCTCTTCATCGTCGTCCTCGTTGGGCGGCCCCTTCCCCTTATGTTCGACGTTTAGCATGCTGGCCTGTTTAAAGACCCAACAATTCCTGTTGGTATGATTAGCAGGTTTATCAGGGGTGCCATGAATCTGGCAAGGCCGGCCAAGTATTCTGTCCAAACTAGATGGACTATCCTTGTTTCCTTTGAATGGCTTCTTCCGCTGACTGGGTTTACAGCCACTGAATTCGGCGTTGACCGCCGTGTCTTCGATATCTTCGTTATTGCTTCGATGCTTGTGTTTGTTGTGTCGTGTCTTGTCGTTGCCATCCCTGGCTTCGGAGGTGCCAGGGTCGCTGGTGCTATTGCTTCTGTGAGCTAGCCAGCTATCTTCTCCCGCGCAAAAACGGATCATAAGTACGGTAAGGGTGACATGGACTTCGGCTTTTCTTGGCCGAGGTGTAGGGCGAGCCACTCATCTCGGACGCTGTGTTTAAAGGCCGCGAAGGCTTCGGGGTCCGGACAGTCCACAATTTGGGTCTTTTTAATTAAGAACCTGGTCCATAGTTTCCGGGCTGATTCTCCGGGTTGCTGGACTATGTGACTAAGGCCATCGGTGTCTGGAGACCGAACATAGGTTCCTTGGAAGTTGTCTCTAAAGGCATCCTCCAAGTCTTCCCAGCCGCCGATAGAGTTTTCTGGGAGGTTGTTTAACTAGTGTCGTGCTGGTCCTTTTAATTTTAGCGGGAGGTATTTGATGGCATGGAGATCATCGCTGCGGGCCATGTGAATATGGAGAAGAAAATCTCCGATCCATACTGCGGGATCTGTAGTACCATCGTATGATTCAATGTTCATGGGTTTAAACCCTTCGAAGAACTGGTGCTCCATCACCTCATCGGTGAAGCACAAGGGGTGTGCGGTGCCTTTGTATCGGGCGATGTCGCGGCGCAGCTCGGATGAAGTCCGAATGCGGTTTTCGGCCCGGGTGGAGTTATGCCTGTCACGCCAGGCCTGATGGCCGTCCTCTCGCGTTGGAGCACGCCCCCTTGACCCATAGATTGATCTTGTCTGACTGGCTCTATTGTCCAGGTCCTTGCGTAGGTCATAGGTATAGCCCGGGGCCGCTGCCTCACTGCCTCGACGACGGGGTGGCGCGGGCTGGTGTTTGGCGTAAGTGGCCGGTCTGTCCTGTCCACGTGGTGGTTGGTCAGGTTCGTCAGCAGGTTTATACTTTGGCGGTGTTGGCTCAAGGGCCTCATCGTCAAATTGTGGTAGCAGCTTGCGCTCCGGGTAGCTCTTGGTTGGGCGTTCGAGGCCATATTCCTCGGCTGCCAGGACTTTAGTCCATGTGTCATTGAGCGTATCCTGTTCGGCTTGGAGTTGTTGCTGCTTCTTTTTAGGCTTCTCACATTGGCTATTAGCCGGCGCTTAAAGCGCTCTTGTTCGAGGGGTTCCTCTAGCATGATAAAGTCTTCGTCACCGAGGCTCACGTCCTTTTTAGAGATCGGTAGGTAGTTACTATCCTCCGAGTCCTTGTTCCCGGCTGGATCGTCTGGGTTAACTTGTCGATCCTCCCAATCATCCTATTCGGATGTTGGCTCAACGGGGGCTTTAGGATCTTCGGCATTCTCCTGAGTGTTATTGTTGTCGGTGCCGGTATTGCTGTCTTTTTTGCGATGCGATTTTGAGCGGCGCCGTTGACGTCGATGCTTTGGAGGTGCTTCAGCAGGTTTGTCCTCAACCGGATCCTTCTTGCCATCGTCGTCATCCTCTTTGGGCATGTCTACCATGTACACGTCGTATGTGGAGGTGGTCGTCCAATGTCAGGTAAACGGAGGGTCTTGGCCTTGTTCGTCTCCGGCATCGTCGTCCATGTCGTCGATGTCTTCGGAGGCGTAGTCCAACATGTCGGTTAAGTCTTCGACAGTGGCTATGAAGTGGGTGGTGGGTGGGACGTAAAATTCCCCGCTCTCAGCCCCTAGTCCGGGCTGGGCGTAATTCGGAAGCGATTCCTCTATAATGGCGAGGGATCGCATTAAGTCCAGAGCCTTGTTTAGGAGCGAGGTTTGGACAGGGAAGCGAGAGTCCGCGAGGGCGGCCGAGGTGAGAGCCTCCTTGCCACACTCGCTTGACGCGGACCTCGAGAATTCGGGTCTGGAGTCCGAGGGGGAGTCTGGCACTTTAGTGACAAGGGGAGCCCGGTTCATCTTCGGGTTTGCCGAAGACGCAATCCCTTCCAGATCTCCGGCAGCAATTTCCATAATTGCAGGGAGTCTGGCGCGCTCTAAACTCTCGTCTTCGGACCTGGTAGTCTGCTCTGGATCTAAGGCCAGAGCAGCGGTCGGGGCCACGAACCCTTCGAAGATCAAGTATCCTCGGATATCAGCGACATAGTTCAGATTTCCAAAACTGATCTGATGACCAGGGGCGTAGCTGTCGATCTGCTCAAGGTGGCCAGTCGAGTTGGCACGCAGTGCGCAGCCGCCGAATACGAAAATTTGGCCGGGGAGGAAAGTCTCCCCCGAGACAGCATCGTTGTGGATGATCGAACGAGCCATCAAACCTTCTATCGACAGCACAGAGGAACTCTCAATGAAAGCACCAATGTCCGTGTCAAAACCGGCCGATCTCGGGTAGAGGGTCCCGAACTGTGTGTCTGAGAATCGAAGGTAACAGGAGGCAGGGGACATGATGTTTACCCAGGTTCGGGCCCTCTTGATGGAGGTAATACCCTACTTCCTGCTTGATTGACTTTGATGAGTATAGGGGTTACAAGAGTTGATCTACCTCGAGATCGTAATGGCTAAATCCTAGATGTCTAGCCTGTATGATTATGACCGCCTCTACGGACTAAACCCACTAGTTTATATAGACACCAGAGGGGCCTAGGGTTGTATAGAGTCGATTTACAGAGAAATGAATCTTCACATCCGAACGCCAAGCTTGCCATCCACGCAAAGGAGAGTCCCATCCGGACACGGGGGAAGGCCTTCTATCTTGTATCTTCTTGGCCCATCGGTCCGGCCCATACCACATAGCCCGGACGCCCGGGGACCCCCTAATCCAGGACTCCCTCAGTGCCCTGCTCCCCCAAAGGTATAAGTGTTCGCTTGGAAACTCGCCAGTAATGCCTTGCCTACGATGGAAAATAAAGTCACTTTCAAGCTCGGAAAATCTAACATGTGTCTTGTATGTGAAATGGATCGAGAGGATACATTCCATATGTTTTGCATATGACCTCGTGATGTAAGTCTATGTGGAGCTTTGCGTGAAGAATTCCAGATGCCAAGTGTTGAAGAGGTACAAGAGAGAGGAACAGACTAGTTGCTCCACTTCCTATACAACTGCGGCGAGTACGAACGCCTTCCGCTCTCGGTGACACTTTTGGTGGATTTGGCACGTATGAAACGAGCTTACACACCACAAGCCACCACCGTCAACGGACGCGTCCAAACGCTTCAGCTGCAGCTACATCGTCTCGCTCCTTGCAATCAATCAACATCCTACGGGAGACACCGACAGAGGGAACATGGTGATTACTCGTGGCCATGTTGCATAGAGGAAGGAGAAGCATAGTGGTTGCGGATCAGGCTGGCCACCTGACCACTAGTTGGCATCACCATCTAGCTGTAAAAAGCTAAAGGTTGCCATGGCTTTCATAGAGGAAGCTGGCAGAAGTGGTGTAGTATCATCCTTCAAGACGATCGTGGGGGAATCATCATCTCTTCGTGTCGGTTTGTACACACACATGATAATGTTGGGGAACGTAGTAATTTCAAAAAATTTCCTACGCACACGCAAGATCATGGTGATGCATAGCAACGAGAGGGGAGAGTGTGATCTACGTACCCTTGTAGATCGACAACGGAAGTGTTTGGTTGATGTAGTCGTACGTCTCCACGGCCCGACCGATCAAGCACCGAAACTACGGCACCTCTGAGTTCTAGCACACGTTCAGCTCGATGACGATCCCCGGACTCCGATCCAGCAAAGTGTCGGGGAAGAGTTCCGTCAGCACGACGGCGTGGTGACGATCTTGATGCACTACCGTCGCAGGGCTTCGCCTAAGCACCGCTACAATATTATCGAGGACTATGGTGGACGGGGGCACCACACACGGCTAAGAATATGATCACGTGGATCAACTTGTGTGTCAAGGGGTGCCCCCTACCCCCGTATATAAAGGATCAAGGGGAGGAGGCCAGCCGGCCCTCTATGGCGCGCCAAGGAGGAGTCCTCCTCCTAGTAGGAGTAGGACTCCTACTAGGAGGGGGAAAGAAGTCGGGAGGGAGAGGGAAAGGGGGGCGCCGCCCCCCCTCTCCTAGTCCAATTCGGACCAGGGGGAGGAGGCGCGCGGCCCACCTTTGGCTGCCCCTCTCTCTCCACTAAGGCCCATATGGCCCATTACTTCTCCCGGGGGGTTTCCGGTAACCCTCCGGCTCTCCGGTTTTCTCCGAAATCACCCGGAACACTTCCGGTGTCTGAATAAAGCCGTCCAATATATCAATCTTTATGTCTCGACCATTTTGAGACTCCTCGTTATGTCCGTGATCACATCCGGGACTCCGAACTAACTTCGGTACATCAAAACTCATAAACTCATAATATAACTGTCATCGAAACCTTAAGCGTGCGGACCCTACGGGTTCGAGAACAATGTAGACATGACCGAGACACGTCTCCGGTCAATAACCAATAGCGGAACCTGGATGCTCATATTGGCTCCTACATATTCTACGAAGATCTTTATCGGTCAGACCGCATAACAACATACGTTGTTCCCTTTGTCATCGGTATGTTACTTGCCCAAGATTCGATCGTCGGTATCTCAATACCTAGTTCAATCTCGTTACCGGCAAGTCTCTTTACTCGTTCCGTAATACATCATCTCGCAACTAACTCATTAGTTGCAATGCTTGCAAGGCTTATGTGATGTGCATTACCGAGAGGGCCCAGAGATACCTCTCCGACAATCGGAGTGACAAATCCTAATCTCGAAATACGCCAACCCAACATGTACCTTTGGAGACACCTGTAGAGCACCTTTATAATCACCCATTTACGTTGTGACGTTTCGTAGCACACAAAGTGTTGCTCCGGCAAACGGGAGTTGCATAATCTCATAGTCATAGGAACATGTATAAGTCATGAAGAAAGCAATAGCAACATACTAAACGATCAGGTGCTAAGCTAATGGAATGGATCATGTCAATCAGATCATTCACCTAATGATGTGATCCCATTAATCAAATAACAACTCCTTGTTCATGGTTAGGAAACATAACCATCTTTGATTAACGAGCTAGTCAAGTAGAGGCATGCTAGTGACACTCTGTTTGTCTATGTATTCACACATGTATTATGTTTCCGGTTAATACAATTCTAGCATGAATAATAAACATTTATCATGATATAAGGAAATAAATAATAACTTTATTATTGCCTCTAGGGCATATTTCCTTCAGTCTCCCACTTGCACTAGAGTCAATAATCTAGATTACACAGTAATGATTCTAACACCCATGGAGCCTTGGTGCTGATCATGTTTTGCTCGTGGAAGAGGCTTAGTCAACGGGTCTGCAACATTCAGATCCATATGTATCTTGCAAATCTCTATGTCTCCCACCTAGACTAGATCCTGGATGGAATTGAAGCGTCTCTTGATGTGCTTGGTTCTCTTGTGAAATCTGGATTCCTTTGCTAAGGCAATTGCACCAGTATTGTCACAAAAGATTTTCATTGGACCCGATGCACTAGGTATGACACCTAGATCGGATATGAACTCCTTCATCCAGACTCCTTCATTTGCTGCTTCCGAAGCAGCTATGTACTCTGCTTCACATGTAGATCCCGCTACAACACTTTGTTTAGAACTGCACCAACTGACGGCTCCACCGTTTAATGTAAACACGTATCCGGTTTGTGATTTAGAATCGTCCGGATCAGTGTCAAAGCTTGCATCAATGTAACCTTTTACGATGAGCTCTTTGTCACCTCCATATATGAGAAACATATCCTTAGTCCTTTTCAGGTATTTCAGGATGTTCTTGACCGCTGTCCAGTGTTCCACTCCTGGATCACTTTGGTACCTCCCCGCTAGACTTATAGCAAGGCACACATCAGGTCTGGTACACAGCATTGCATACATGATAGAGCCTATGGCTGAAGCATAGGGAACATCTTTCATTTTCTCTCTATCTTCTGCAGTGGTCGGGCATTGAGTCTTGCTCAACTTCACACCTTGTAACACAGGCAAGAACCCTTTCTTTGCTTGATCCATTTTGAACTTCTTCAAAACTTTGTCAAGGTATGTGCTTTGTGAAAGTCCAATTAAGCGTCTTGATCTATCTCTATAGATCTTAATGCCTAATATGTAAGCAGCTTCACCGATGTCTTTCATTGAAAAACTCTTATTCAAGTATCTCTTTATGCTATCCAGAAATTCTATATCATTTCCAATTAGTAATATGTCATCCACATATAATATCAGAAATGCTACAGAGCTCCCACTCACTTTCTTGTAAATACAGGCTTCTCCAAAAGTCTGTATAAAACCAAATGCTTTGATCACACTATCAAAGCATTTATTCCAACTCCGAGAGGCTTGCACCAGTCCATAAATGGATCGCTGGAGCTTGCACACTTTGTTAGCTCCCTTTGGATCGACAAAACCTTCTGGTTGCATCATATACAACTCTTCTTCCAGAAATCCATTCAGGAATGCAGTTTTGACATCCATCTGCCAAATTTCATAATCATAAAATGCGGCAATTGCTAACATGATTCAGACAGACTTAAGCATCGCTACGGGTGAGAAGGTCTCATCGTAGTCAATTCCTTGAACTTGCCGAAAACCTTTTGCGACAAGTCGAGCTTTGTAGACAGTAATATTACCGTCAGCGTCAGTCTTCTTCTTGAAGATCCATTTATTCTCAATTGCTTGCCGATCACCGGGCAAATCAACCAAAGTCCATACTTTGTTATCATACATGGATCCCAACTCAGATTTCATGGCTTCAAACCATTTTGCGGAATCTGGGCTCACCATTGCTTCTTCATAGTTCGTAGGTTCATCATGATCTAGTAGCATGACTTCCAGAACAGGATTACCGTACCACTTTGGCGCGGATCTCACTCTGGTTGATCTACGAGGTTCAGTAGTATCTTGTTCTGAAGTTTCATGATCATCATCATTAGCTTCCTCACTGACTGGTGTAGGTGTCACTGAAACAGTTTTCTGTGATGCACTACTTTCCAATAAGGGAGCAGGTACAGTTACCTCGTCAAGTTCTACTTTCCTCCCACTCACTTCTTTCGAGAGAAACTCCTTCTCTAGAAAGTTTCCGAACTTAGCAACAAAAGTCTTGCCTTCGGATCTGTGATAAAAGGTGTATCCAATAGTCTCCTTTGGATATCCTATGAAGACACACTTCTCCGATTTGGGTTCGAGCTTATCAGGTTGAAGCTTTTTCACATAAGCATCGCAGCCCCAAACTTTCAGAAACGACAACTTCGGTTTCTTGCCAAACCATAGTTCATAAGGTGTCGTCTCAACGGATTTTGATGGTGCCCTATTTAACGTGAATGCGGCCGTCTCCAAAGCATAACCCCAAAACGATAGCGGTAAATTAGTAAGAGACATCATAGATCGCACCATATCTAGTAAAGTACGATTACGACGTCCGGACACACCATTGCGCTGTGGTGTTCCGGGTGGCGTGAGTTGCGAAACTATTCCGCATTGTTTCAAATGTACACCAAACTCGTAACTCAAATATTCTCCTCCACGATCAGATCGTTAGAAACTTTATTTTCTTGTTACGATGATTTTCAACTTCACTCTGAAATTCTTTGAACTTTTCAAATGTTTCAGACTTATGCTTCATTAAGTAGATATACCCATATCTGCTTAATCATCTGTGAAGGTGAGAAAATAACGATATCCGCCACGAGCCTCAATATTCATCGGACCACATACATCTGTATGTATGATTTCCAACAAATCTGTTGCTCTCTCCATAGTACCGGAGAACGGTGTTTTAGTCATCTTGCCCATGAGGCACGGTTCGCAAGTACCAAGTGATTCATAATCAAGTGGTTCCAAAAGTCCATCAGTATGGAGTTTCTTCATGCGCTTTACACCGATATGACCTAAACGGCAGTGCCACAAATAAGTTGCACTATCATTATCAACTCTGCATCTTTTGGCTTCAACACTATGAATATGTGTGTCACTACTATCGAGATTCAACAAAAATAGACCACTCTTTAAGGGTGCATGACCATAAAAGATATTACTCATATAAATAGAACAACCATTATTCTCAGATTTAAATGAATAACCGTCTCGCATCAAACAAGATCCAGATATAATGTTCATGCTTAACGCTGGCACCAAATAACAATTATTTAGGTCTAATATTAATCCTGAAGGTAGATGTAGAGGTAGCGTGCCGACTGCGATCACATCGACTTTGGAACCGTTTCCCACGCGCATCGTCACCTCGTCCTTAGCCAATCTTCGCTTAATCCGTAGTCCCTGTTTCGAGTTGAAAATATTAGCAACAGAACCAGTATCAAATACCCAGGTGCTACTGCGAGCATTAGTAAGGTACACATCAATAACATGTATATCACATATACCTTTGTTCACCTTGCCATCCTTCTTATCCGCCAAATACTAGGGGCAGTTCCGCTTCCAGTGACCAGTCTGCTTGCAGTAGAAGCACTCAGTTTCAGGCTTAGGTCCAGGTTTGGGTTTCTTCTCTTGAGCAGCAACTTGCTTGCCATTCTTTTTGAAGTTCCCCTTCTTCTTCCCTTTGCCCTTTTTCTTGAAACTAGTGGTCTTGTTGACCATCAACACTTGATGCTCCTTCTTGATTTCTACCTCCGCGGCTTTTAGCATTGCGAAGAGCTCGGGAATAATCTTATTCATCCCTTGCATATTATAGTTCATCACGAAGCTCTTGTAGCTTGGTGGCAGTGATTGGAGAATTTTGTCAATGACGCAATCACCTGGAAGATTAACTCCCAATTGAATCAAGTGATTATTATACCCAGACATTTTGAGTATATGCTCACTGACAGAACTGTTCTCCTCCATCTTGCAGCTATAGAACTTATTGGAGACTTCATATCTCTCAATCCGGGCATTTGCTTGAAATATTAACTTCAACTCCTGAAACATCTCATATGCTCCATGACGTTCAAAACGTCGTTGAAGTCCCGATTCTAAGCCGTAAAGCATGGCACACTGAACTATCGAGTAGTCATCAGCTTTGCTCTGCTAGACGTTCATAACATCTGGTGTTGCTCCAGCAACAGGCCTGGCACCCAGCGGTGCTTCCAGGACGTAATTCTTCTGTGCAGCAATGAGGATAATCCTCAAGTTACGGACCCAGTCCGTGTAATTGCTACCATCATCTTTCAACTTTGCTTTCTCAAGGAACGCATTAAAATTCAACGGAACAACAGCACGAGCCATCTATCTACAATCAAGCATAAACAAGCAAGATACTATCAGGTACTAAGTTTCATGATAAATTTAGATCCAATTAATTTACTTAAAGAACTCCCACTTAGATAGACATCCCTCTAATCCTCTAAGTGATTACGTGATCCAAATCAACTAAACCATGTCCGATCATCACGTGAGATGGAGTAGTTTCATTGGTGAACATCACTATGTTGATCATATCTACTATATGATTCACGCTCGACCTTTCGGTCTCCGTGTTCCGAGTCCATATGTGTATATGCTTGGCTCGTCAAGTATAACCTGAGTATTCCGCGTGTGCAACTGTTTTGCGCCCGTTGTATTTGAACGTAGAGCCTATCACACCCAATCATCACGTGGTGTCTCAGCACGAAGAACTTTCGCAACGGTGCATACTCAGGGAGAACACTTCTTGATAATTAGTGAGAGATCATCTTCTAATGCTACCGTCAATCAAAGCAAGATAAGATGCATAAAAGATAAACATCACATGCAATCAATATAAGTGATATGATATGGCCATCATCATCTTGTGCTTGTGATCTCCATCTTCGAAGCACCGTCGTGATCACCATCGTCACCGGCGCAACACCTTGATCTCCATTGTAGCATCGTTGTCGTCTCGCCAATCTTATGCTTCCACGACTATCGCTACCGCTTAGTGATAAAGTAAAGCATTACAGCACGATTGCATTGCATACAATAAAGCGACAACCATATGGCTCCTGCCAGTTGCCGATAACTCGGTTACAAAACATGATCATCTCATACAATAAAATTTAGCTTTATGTCTTAACCATATCACATCACAACATGCCCTGCAAAAACAAGTTAGACGTCCTCTACTTTGTTGTTGCAAGTTTTACGTGGCTGCTACAGGCTTAAGCAAGAACCAATCTTACCTACGCATCAAAACCACAACGATAGTTTGTCAAGTTGGTGTTGTTTTAACCTTCGCAAGGACCGGGCGTAGCCACACTCGGTTCAACTAAAGTTGGAGAAACTGTCACCCGCAAGCCACCTATGTGCAAAGCACGTCGGGAGAACCGGTCTCGCGTAAGCGTACGTGTAATGTCAGTCCGGGCCGCTTCGTCCAACAATACCGCCGAACCAAAGTATGACATGCTAGTAAGCAGTATGACTTATATCGCCCACAACTCACTTGTGTTCTACTCGTGCATATAACATCAACATATAAAACCTAGGCTCGGATGCCACTGTTGGGGAACGTAGTAATTTCAAAAAAATTCCTACGCACACGCAAGATCATGGTGATGCATAGCAATGAGAGGGGAGAGTGTGATCTACGTACCCTTGTAGATCGACAACGGAAGCGTTTGGTTGATGTAGTCGTACGTCTCCACGGCCCGACCGATCAAGCACCGAAACTACGGCACCTCCGAGTTCTAGCACACGTTCAGCTCGATGACGATCCCCGGACTCCGATCCAGTAAAGTGTCGGGGAAGAGTTCCGTCAGCACGACGGCGTGGTGACGATCTTGATGCACTACCGTCGCAGAGCTTCGCCTAAGCACCGCTACAATATTATCGAGGACTATGGTGGAAGGGGGCACCGCACACGGCTAAGAATATGATCACGTGGATCAACTTGTGTGTCAAGGGGTGCCCCCTGCCCCCGTATATAAAGGATCAAGGGGAGGAGGCCGGCCGGCCCTCTATGGCACGCCAAGGAGGAGTCCTCCTCCTAGTAGGAGTAGGACTCCTACTAGGAGGGGGAAAGAAGTGGGGAGGGAGAGGGAAAGGGGGGCGCCGCCCCCCTCTCCTAGTCCAATTCGGACCAGGGGGAGGAGGCGCGCGGCCCACCTTTGGCTGGCCCTCTCTCTCTCCACTAAGGTCCATATGGCCCATTACTTCTCCCGGGGGGTTTCCGGTAACCCTCCGGCTCTCCGGTTTTCTCCGAAATCACCCGGAACACTTCCGGTGTCCGAATAAAGCCGTCCAATATATCAATCTTTATGTCTCGACCATTTCGAGACTCCTCGTTATGTCCGTGATCACATCCGGGACTCCGAACTAACTTCGGTACATCAAAACTCATAAACTCATAATATAACTGTCATCGAAACCTTAAGCGTGCGGACCCTACGGGTTCGAGAACAATGTAGACATGACCGAGACACGTCTCCGGTCAATAACCAATAGCGGAACCTGGATGCTCATATTGGCTCCTACATATTCTACGAAGATCTTTATCGGTCAGACCGCATAACAACATACATTGTTCCCTTTGTCATCGGTATGTTACTTGCCCGAGATTCGATCGTCGGTATCTCAATACCTAGTTCAATCTCGTTACCGGCAAGTCTCCTTACTCGTTCCGTAATACATCATCTCGCAACTAACTCATTAGTTGCAATGCTTGCAAGGCTTATGTGATGTGCATTACCGAGAGGGCCCAGAGATACCTCTCCGATAATCGGAGTGACAAATCCTAATCTCGAAATACGCCAACCCAACATGTACCTTTGGAGACACCTGTAGAGCACCTTTATAATCACCCATTTACGTTGTGACGTTTCGTAGCACACAAAGTGTTCCTCCGGCAAACAGGAGTTGCATAATCTCATAGTCATAGGAACATGTATAAGTCATGAAGAAAGCAATAGCAACATACTAAACGATCGGGTGCTAAGCTAATGGAATGGGTCATGTCAATCAGATCATTCATCTAATGATGTGATCCCGTTAATCAAATAACAACTCCTTGTTCATGGTTAGGGAACATAACCATCTTTGATTAACAAGCTAGTCAAGTAGAGGCATACTAGTGACACTCTGTTTGTCTACGTATTCACACATGTATTATGTTTCCGGTTAATACAATTCTAGCATGAATAATAAACATTTATCATGATATAAGGAAATAAATAATAACTTTATTATTGCCTCTAGGGCATATTTTCTTCAGATAATGCACCAGAGGCGAAGTTGCTTGGATGCATGAAGAGCATTGCCCTTGCCTTAAAAGGAGTACAACACCCTTTATCGTGATGACGACTGTCAAGGATGAGGCCAATATGATCATCCACGAATAGAGATCGACTAATCCAGCCAACACAGGCAATATAAAACGACTACTTCAACAGGGCCGTTGGTACTCTGTTTCTCTGATATATTGCGCCCATAATAGCACGCCTCATTGGCTCGCCCAGTTCAGACACCAAATCATGCACACTGATATATGGTGTATGTTGTATCCGAATGATTGTATCCACCATCATTAAACAATGAAATCTCTACTTTCTCACAAAAGAAAAGAAATAAATTTTTTCTGGGAAAATGCTATTGTTCAGCCGGCGGATAACACACACTGCGTCAAGCACCTCATATGTCCATCACGTGTCCTTATCCTCTTATCCTTTCCTTATGTATTTTTCGTCTCCTTACGCCCGCTCGCAGCCATGGCTGCTGCTCAAGCGCGCACGCCCGAGCTCTGCTCCGGTCACCATTAGCATAGTTGCGCCGCTCCAGACTCCCCTCTCGCTGTCCGTCGTTGCTCCGGTCGGGATGCTTTTTTTTTATACTTTTCGCAACAACGGGTTTGTTGCAAAAGCCCTCCCGCAACATCTATGTTGCAAAAATTTCTTGATTCACACCGCAAACGTCGTCATCTTTTTAGTGAAAAAATTTCTGCAACATTATCCATGTTGCAAAAGTCCTCCGGCAACAACATCTATGTTGCAAAAAAGGTGAAGAAGAAAAAAAAATTAATTCTGCAACACCACTATTATTGCAAAAGTCCTCCTACAACATCTATGTTGCAAAAAATCCTGAAGACAAAATAAAAATATTCTGACAAAAATAACGCTTCGGTTGTTTTGCAACAAAGTAATTGTTGCAATGCGAGTTAGGCAACATCTACCTTATTGCAATTTCAGAGGCACCTCATTTGAGAGATCTTGCGTCCATTCATAGCTCATCCAATGACGCAGGGAGCGGCGGCGCCCGACACGTAGCGTGACCCTATTTTTTTATAGAAAAAAAGAGAAGATTGATATAGCGATTACCCGGAGCAAAGAGAACCTGGAGAAAGACCGTGTATAAAGAAACGAAAACAAAAGGGCAACACAATTCAAAGTCTGGCCCATAACCGTCTCGGCCGCGTGTCGTGCACGGGCCCGGTTACCCCGCCACGTCCTCACCGCCGGCCCCCACTCCATTTCCCCTCCCCTCCCCTCTCACGGACATGGCGGAGCCACCGCCACCTCCACCCTCAACGCCCATGCCGAAGTCATCGCCGCGGGCGCGGCCGCGGCACCACCACGCGCCGCCGGGCCTCTGCGCCCTGCCCGCCTTCTCCTACAACGCCCACCGCGGCCTCGTCCTCGGGCTCACCTTCCTCGCCTACGCCCTCTACCACGCCTCCCGCAAGCCACCCAGCATCGTGAAGCGCGCGCTCTCCAAGTCGTGGCCGCCCTTCCACGACCCCGCCCTCCTCGGCGAGACCGACGTCGCGTTCCTCGCCTTCTACTCCCTCGGCATGTTCGGCGCCGGCCACCTCGGCGATCGCCTCGATCTCCGCCTCTTCCTCGCCGCCGGAATGGTCGGGAGCGGCGCCGCCGTCGCCTTCTTCGGCGCCGGGTACTTCCTCTCCCTGCACTCCCTCGCGTTCTACGTCTTCGCCCAGGCAATCGCGGGCCTGCTGCAGTCCACCGGCTGGCCCTCGGTCGTCGCCGTCGTCGGCAATTGGTTCGCCGGCCGGAGGCGCGGCCTCATAATGGGCATATGGAACGCGCACACCTCCGTCGGGAACATCAGCGGCTCGATCATCGCCGCCGCCGTGCTGCGATACGGGTGGGGCTGGTCGTTTGTGGTCCCCGGCGGGCTCATGGCGCTCGGTGGCGTTCTCGTGTTTTTCTTCCTAGCGCCTTACCCGGAGGACGTTGGCTTCGCTTCGTGGCCCCCCAAGCAGGCCAGTGGAGCGAGCACCGACGAGGAGGACAGCAGCACCAGCACGGCCGGGGAAGAGGACAGGAGGGATGCCGTAGGGATTTTGAAGGCATTTTCTATCCCGGGGGTGCTCACCTTCGCGACCTGCCTCTTCTTTGCGAAGCTGGTCGCCTACACCTTCTTGTACTGGCTCCCCTTCTACTTGACCCAAACTGGTACGCCCACCTGTTGCGACTTCACCAGGCGCAGCGATGCACGTTATGACATTAGATTTATCTGAATTGCCATCTTCCAGCTGCGCAGGAGATTTATTGGTATGATTAACAGTGCATCTATATCCTGTTACTGAATTCTGGTTTCAGAATTGACTTTGATGTAGTTGACTATGAGGTTTCAGAATTAACAGTGCATTGTTATTGAACTCTGGTTTCAGAATTCCAGATGTTGATGTAGGTTGTTGTAGTAATTGCCACCATTGTCTTGAAGGTGCTGCAGTAATTGCCTTTGATATGCTGTAATAATGTGCATTATGGTATATCCTGTGCACAATAGACACCAAGCAAATTGTAACAGGAACTAATGTCATGCCAGATTATTCATGCCGTATCTTAACTCTGGCTTTGAACAGAATAATGCTAACATGAATCACATGTTCACATTGTTGGCCTGTTTATCTGATCCAACTGTAGTATTTTGCTTTTTCAGACCAGATACAATTTACTCAAGGGTACAGTAGCTTTGGTTATGTGCACTATTTGGTAGAGGCCTGGGTTGTTCTCTTCCATCCATTACTAAAAGTACTGCATAGTAATTTGTTTGACCTGTTTCTTCTAACTGCCTTCTTATATTGCTGGTACCATAAAAGGCTGCAACTTTAGTAGATCTGTCCTATATTCATCCACTCTTACGTGCCTTTGAGGATACTGAATTTTAAATCCTTTTACGGTTCTACTTACGCCCTTTTATATTTCTAGCTATTGGAGGCGAGTACATGTCGGTCACGGATGCTGGTTATCTATCAGTTCTGTTCGATGTAGGAGGAATCGTTGGTGGAATTCTTGCTGGGTTCATGTCTGATCAGCTCGATGCTAGGGCCACTACTGCAGCAATGTTTATGTATCTGGCGATTCCATCTCTTTACGCCTTTCATGCATATGGCAGTACTTCAAAAGTGACAAACATTGCCCTGATGATGATCAGTGGCTTGTTTGTCAATGGACCTTATGCTCTGATAACAACTGCAGTGTCTGCTGATCTGGGGACTCACAAATCTCTCAAAGGAGATTCCCGTGCGTTGGCCACTGTCACAGCAATCATAGACGGGACAGGATCGCTTGGTGCTGCCTTGGGGCCATTTTTGACGGGCTTCATCTCAAAAACTGGATGGGATTCAGTGTTCACGATGCTTATACTTTGTGCATTGATTGCCGGTGCGTGTTTATCAGGTCTTGTGAAATCAGAGATTCAGGAGATTATTCAAAACTGGAGGAATCGCTCAGGTAACACGCCGAATGGAACTGCGGGTAATGATAAAGATGCTCAGCTTGCATTTATCTTCATTATAGAGATGGCAAAATGTAGTGTCTTATCTGTTACGCTGATGTTGCCTTCCTCTTTATCTCATAGATCCTGGTGCTCAACCGCTTTTAGAGGGGAGTAGTTGAGGGCGAGGCAGTTTTGGCGCAGGTGTGGTGGGAATGTGGTATACATTTTTGTAATGTTGTCATAGTTGACGAAGGCATTCAATATGTTGGTGCTGAAGATGATACCACGCAAATATGGTTGAGATAGCATCTGTTGTCTTCTCTGTGTCACAGGATAGTATAGTATATACACCTCCTGTAACATCTTGTAATGTATGAATCTACTGTAGGACCCCTGTCCTTTCTCATAGATGAACATGAAAGAGTCAAGTGACTTCCAAGTCTGAAGTAAGTCTGAACTCTGGCCATTTTTATGCATAGTGTTTGCACTGTATATATTTTTACTGTCAATGTTGGCTGAATAGTATCTCTGGCGAACACTTTGAATCAGCATCAGTATCTCTCTTTTCGTGTGAAGTATTTATTTCTTCTGGTTTTCTTTTTCTCTTTTCTATTTATATATTTTGCGCTCTTATTTCTGTGGTAAATACATACATTTTGTTATGAGATACAACAAACAGCTGTTCTGAAAAAACATAAAACATTTTCTTTTCAAAACATGAACATATCTTTATTAACATATATGAGCTTTCCTTTTTCAAATACTCCCTCCGTTCCTAAATATTTGTCTTCCTAGAGATGTCAACAAGTGACTACATACGAAGCAAAATGAGTGAATCTATACTTTAAAATATGTCTATATACATCCGTATGTGGTAGTCTATTTGAAATCTCTAAAAAGACAAATATTTAGAAACGGAGGGAGTATGTTTGAAGAACGCATGAATTTTTTTATGCTTGCAAACTTTTTTGGGGTATATATGAATACTTCTTGATGCAACATAGGTATATTTGTTTGTCTTAAAAATGTGTTTTAATACATGTGAATTTATTTTAAACATGAGAACATATATTTTACGACAATTTTTTTCAAGTATACTAATGGCTTAACAATACATGCATTTTAATAAGTTGATATTTCTCTTTTTACAATGGACAAACAGTTTCTAGTTATTAAACTGATCATATAAGATTAGATGATGCATCATGCGTTGTTGTGGGAATCGTGTTAAAACAAATGCATTAAATAGGTGCTTAAAAACAACGAAAAAAATAAAAATATAAGAGAGTACGTGACGAAATGATGTATAAAAAGATAAAAACTTCTGAACTTAGCACAACATCATCTATAACAAAAATGTGAAGCATGAACTATATGGGTGGCTCTTAAAGTCTAACAGATGTACTATGTATGAACGCACAAAGTAACGTGAAAAAATGAAGTTGAACTTGAAATGCATCACTTGATTCCTTCTGAAAAAATGGCATGCATGACTTGATAAGGTGATATCCTTTGCAAGAATATACTCTATTAATCTTAAAAAATTGTAACATATGAGTACATGTACAACTTGCTAATGTCATATAATTTCGTCCGGATGGATGGCTATCAATAGTTGAGCTGATGTGAACACCCATATGTGCAAAGAAATTTAGTAGGGGAGACGAGAGTGGCGTTTTGGTGGCCGAGCTACCTGCAGGCCGGAATCTGGCGCCTTGCAATGTAGCGGCGCGATGTGTGCTGGTCTGTTTCCCTGCGTTTATACGCTGGCCGGTAAGTTGAAATACACAGGTGCCATGGGCTGGTGTGCCACCATTGTACGTGGGCCTCGGTGCACATGGCTGCGCAAGCACGTAATGTGCCTGCTGGGCTGGTTTGAAAAAAGCACATGCAGCTAGCGGTGGGTTGGGCTGGTGGCTGGTGCGATACTAAAATCCTGTTTGATGGGCGCAAGCACTAAAGAAGTCTGGCTTATTCGAGATATATTTTTACCACTTCCTCTTATCATATCCTCATGTGTCCTTAAATCATTTTGTTTCTTATCAACTATCTTGATCATTAGTCATTCTGATGATAAGGATACTCATTCTTGCCACGACAAATAGACCGTTTGACCTTGATGAAGCCATCATTAGGAGATTCGAATGAAGGTCGGTTTTTTCGCAAAAAAAGAAGAAGAAAGAATGAAGGTCAGTTCAAATGCTAATTATTTTTTATTTCCGTCACCCTAAACATAATCATGGTTGGCCTTCCAACTCAAGAGTGCAAAGAGATTAAGGACACTTTTGTCAAAGGAGAACGTTGACAAAAACATCAAATACAAGGATTTCGTAACCATCATGGAATCGTATTGCGTGAGTGATCTTAAGGTTTGTGCATTGTTTTTTAACCTGAGCCAATCTGCAGCCACTAAGAATATTTATGGATCACTAAATGTTGATGATTTCTATCTGCACCCATAATCTTTGCGTGAAAAATTCTTACCGAAAGAGATGTTTTGAACTAACACCACGACACTTATTTTGGAATGGAGGGAGAGACACATGACCACATTTCAAGTGCAAATTGCTAAAAAAAAATGGGACGAGATGAAATACCTTAATAAAAGTGTCCATAATAGTTTATTTAAATTGGTATTTTTGTACAATCTAAATTTATTTTCTCGTGTCAACGCATGGGCATTCAATTAGTACATCATAAAGTGTAAATGGAGCATCGCTAAATTCGAAAACAGTGAAGAAAAAATGTGTGGGCTATCTTGGGTTGACCAGTTTTACTCGGTTGTGCTTTTCCAGCGTAGAATGAGCCGGGATTCTGTTCGGTTAAGATACGAATGAGACACGAAATTGGTGCGGTGGGTAAATAGTGCAGGGACAAAAATATTCACCAAGCCATAGTTTTAAAAAAGGACATTGTTAACCTGGCATATGTTGAGGAGTCAATCCCATGCCTTGTACATGTGTCTCTGGTATGGTGCGCGTGTGACAAGACATGCAACTGTGCAACACTTGTGCCTGCTAGTATACGTCAACCCGCACTTTTTATTTGCTAGCAAATACCGAAACCGTGCAGCGGCCTCTTTTACAAAACTAGATGATACCCCGCACGTTGTTGCGGGATTATTTGTAATACATTTCGATGATACGTGATTTCTATAGAACGTGAATAGTGATACTACGAAAACTAAAATTGCAAATCCATATGCTTTATTGTGTTTGATTAATGTATTGTAAAATATCTAATATATGTTTGCATGTTGAGGTGGACATTTTCATGTGCATGAATGCATGTTGTGGTGAGCTTTTTGCCATGCTTGTTGCTTGATGATGTGGCATGCTTACATGTTGAGAGAAATATGTTAGTGGGGGTTAGCTATTTAGATATAGAAGATACAGTAGCTGGATACCCACTTGGCACCGATCGCGACGAGCACTGACGAGGCTGATACCGGCCACCAAAGACCATTTTCGACGGGAGACTGGCTATATAGATATAAAACATTGATAAAATTATATATACAGATTTTCATAAGGATATTTTGATATTTAAATGGGAGCGATGGGGAGCGAGGGGCACATGTGAGGAGCGCATGTGATTTCCCCTGGTTTTCGATGGGGTTTCGTTTGGGGTTTCCCCCATTTTTCATGCTTTTCTTGTGTAATGCATAGCGGGAGCACATGTGTGATGTGCCGTGACACATAGGCGGGCTCCGTCGCGAAGGGAGTACACTAGCTTGTGGGAGAGAACAAGTATATAAACACATAGAGTACACATAGTTTAATTCGGGGAATATATGTTAGTTTTCAGCGGGAGTAATGGTTGTTCCTGGAAATAAAATCATGAAATCTATCACCGGTGGTGCTAGGTTCCAAGATCTCAACGTGAGTAATACAAGGATTGAAAGCGGTTCATAATTTGAACGCTCAATTCAAAAGAGATCTTTTTTTTTTTGAAAAAACAGATCCAGCTACAGAACACGTATATGCAAACCACACACCCTCTTGCAAAAAAAAAATGCCACCAAAACTCTGATGGAGAGACTGAAAATAACATTTGCAAGGAATACCCTTCACTTAGTGATTTTCTATTTTTTATCACAGTTTTAAATAGGAGAATCCTGCTCAAACAACTATATTGTGGCTATAGCCCATTTATTTTGTAACTTTACCAAACAATTATATATAAATGCCATTTAGCGGCTCCTTCCTCAAACAGATTTTCTTTTTCTAGAAACACCTGAAACTTTATTCATACTCATAACAATTACCAATTACAGGTACACTAATTTTGACCTAAGATCCAAAAAATACAAAGTAACTCCTATGACTAAGAATTACAATGAAATCTCTTAAAAACATCTTCTTCACGGTATCAATCTCTGCTCAAAAAAATACTCCAAAGACTTCGATAAAGAGGCTGCAATTGGACGGGAGCAACGATGTTGTCACTCTTTCACCCGCATGAATATTGCCAAGAATAATTTTTAAAAGCGTCTTGAGTCGCCCATCCAAAAAGATGGGAAGCCTTGATCGATGTACGTACTTGGACCGGGGATGATCCACTAGAAGTGCAGTCCGTCGAATCGCTATATCTTCACCATGGTGTTGATAAAAGATTTCACCTCCACAAAGAATCAGACCAACAAAAAAAGCTTGACACGGCAACATAAACTCATCAGATCCGAATAATCGGATATGCAAGGACAGAAAACTCTCGAACCTCATGGCACCGCCAAAGAAACGAGAGAAAGTTTATTCTCACAAAACTATGATGATCACTACACGTTGACGACAAGCATAGAGGTTTTGAAGATCCGAGGTCCCCTCACCTCTCAGCGCCAAGATGGCAGCCGAAGGCGAGGGGACCTAAATTTCTCACTTGGCGACGGCGGCGGCACGAGAACGGGAGACCCTAACCGATCGTGATCCTACCCCTCCTCAAACAGATATAGTGGGACTATTTTTGGTTATTTGAACTTTAATTTAAATATAGAAAAAATACTCTATAAATGGGCCGCATCAAATACCAACCCATATATAAGTTGGTTCTTGCTGGCTACAAAGGGTGATACTATTTGATGCTCCTCGCGCGAAATAGCCGAGCAATCGCATCCAAGGAGCAAACTGGGCGAGCAAATGTACCGGTCCAATTAACTAGTTACTGGTGTCGAGAGATTCCGATTTTGGGAAAGTTGTAGATCTGGCCTTTTCAGTTTTATGAAGCTTCTAGAAAGTTTTTGCCGGTTTCTCCATTTTGTGTTATTTTTCCCTTGGGTTTTAGCAGGGTTTGGGTTTTCTTTTCCAAAAAACATCCCATAATTTTAAAAATCTTCATGTTTTTAATGTTTAAAATTTCCAAAAATATTCATGTATATTAAAAAAATTCACAATTTATTAAAAAAATCAATTTTAGAAAATGTTCATATTTTTTCAAGTGCTCCCAATTTTTTCTAAAAAAAATTTATTCTAGAAAGTAAACAAGTATTCATTTTTTCTATAAAACAAACAAAAAACAAAAACTAGTGTTTGTTAAGAACACCAAAAATTAGTTTTTTTAGACACACACCAAAAATTAGTAATACAATCAAAGGAATCACTCCCTACAATGTTGAGTGCTTAGTGGGCCAGCCTGCCTGAGCGCTCCCTGTGTGAAAGGTTGACTACTTGCTGCAAAATGCGTCAAATGGGAGCAACTAAGAGCATCTCCAATAGGTGCTCTAAAATAGCAGCCGAAAAATAGGGTGATGTAAAATATACATCACCAAAAACATATTTTTTAGGACACCGAGAACGACCAACTCCAGCAGGTGATGTAAAATAGGGTCCAGCTCGGGACTCCATCTTCTTCCTCTTGAGGTCGCGCTTCCAGAAGAAATCCCGCTCGTACTGCAGCTCGACAGCGTACGGCCGGACTCATGCAACCGCACACCCTTGTAGCTGGTCTTGTTCTTGGTACTCTTCTTCCATGTTAGGTTGGCGACAAGGGCGCGGCGGGAGCGCACGACGATGGCAACAACAGATGGATTTGGGGACGAAGGCGTACCAGCGACAGCTGCTGGTGTCGTTGACGGCAGGGGGTGATGGGTGGGGGCGGATTGAAGCGCAGCGACGGTGGCGATTTGGAGGCGACAGTGGGATTCGGTGTGGCGGTGGCGGGATTTGGTGTGGCGGCAGTTGGACGGCGAGGGGATGGGATGGATGCGGCGTTTGGGGTGGCGGGCCGACGGATTTCGTCGAAGCGTTGTGTCGGCGGCGTGTGGAGGCGAAGCGGCCGGAGCGTGCGGAAGGTTTCGTGCGGCAGTTGCACGTGCGCGAGGGCGTGTGGATTTTTGGGCACGGGCAGGTGATGTATATTTACATCACCGTAGCTAAAATTTACATTATGATGTAAAAAAATTGCCCATTTTTACATCACGGGCTGTTGTTGGAGAGATTTTTTTAGTCTCTGATGATGTAAAGTCAATCATTTACTAGTTTAGGGCATCCATTGAAGATGTTCTAACCAGCGGCCAGGTGCCCCATGGGAGGGCTTCCCCAGGAAAGGTGGAGGTGGGGCGCTTGAGTAGCATGCTTGCGTAGCTGCAGGTTGTTCCCTTTGGTTTTAATTTTATTTTATCGATTTTGCTTTTTTTCCCATGGTAATATGTCTCATTTATATCATGAAAACAGAATACAGGTCATGTAAAGACTGACATGACAAAACTGAAAAGATAGCACAACATTGTTGAACTTAACACCAACTCTCGTCATCTGTCTCCGGTGCCACCACAATAGCCATCAAAGGAAAAATGACGGATCACCTCCTCACCCGACCTTGACGCGGCTCCATCGCTGATAAGCAGCTTTGCGGACCTTCAAGGTGGCTCATCAAAATTAAAGCCATTACCGTTGAATGAATCAGACCGGGGCAACACCTCGGACACGTCGTCGAACTCCAGATCTGGTACCCCACCATGACTAAGACATCGAAAGAGGAAACCATACCTGCCATCCATCAACCACGAACCTCGCACATGATCCGTCTTCCAGATGTCGTCGATGCAGACCACAATCTGCATCCGCTCCTGGACTACCTCCCAAACTCCACACCGGCGTTGGAGCACACGTCATCGCAACGACAGAGGCCGAGGACACTGGTCCACCACGAGGATGATGCCGTCGCCAGACCATCCTTGCTTGAACAGACTGATTTCCAAATCCATCCCTAACCATAGGACCCATTGCCTCGTTGGGGACAGATACGAACCTTCTTTATTCAGCGCCACCATCGCCTCCTCTGAAGTGAAGACGATGAACGGCTGATACGTCTCCAACGTATCTATAATTTTTGTTTGCTCCATGCTATTATATTATCTGTTTTGGATGTCAATGGGTTTTATTTTACACTTTTATATTATTTTTGGGACTAACCTATTAACCGGAGGCCCAGCCCAAATTGCTGTTTTTTTGCCTATTTCAGTGTTTCGCAGAAAAGGAATATCAGACTGTCGGCGTTCTAGGAACGGGGGTCCTCAGACTTGCCTGCCTGCGGCCTGCGGCGTGGCTCAAAGGGGGGCCCAGCACGGCCCATCTTCATCAACACAGACCCAAGACCCTCGCGAGGGGCCAAGCCTCGCGGGGCGGACGACACGGAGCTTCCTCAGGTACGGCCTCATCAAGCTGGCTCGCGAGGAGGCGGAGAGATCAAGGCGGGGTACCTCACGAGGTGCCCGTGACGCAAGCCATGATGACCAAGGGCGCCAGGCGGGCGCCAGCCCGCGCAGTGTCCTCCTTTCCCCTTTGGTGCAAAGGGGGCAAGCGCAGCCGCGGGGTACCGAGGCATCAGGTAAAGGTTGCCATTTCGGTGCAACAAGATCAAGACCAGGAGGACTGCAGGACGGAGGTCATTGTGGAGCCCAAGACGGCGTCACCACCAGAGCTTTGTGCAGGCGAGGACCAACTTTAGTCAGGATAAGTGTACTAGATGTTCCCCTTCAAAATGGCCAATTGTTGGCGCCCTTCCCGCTCAATATTTGGGAAGAGGCCCAGGGCCTTTGCATATAAATAGGACCAGCCACCCACAGGGAGAGGAGGTTGGAGATCGAGCATCGAGGATCAAGGATCGGAAATGGGAGATCGGAAATTAGAGAGAGAATCGAGAAGAGAGAGAGAAGGGTGACTGAACTCCCCCTAGCAGTTCATCCTCCCATCCAAGAATAGACCCTTGCGAGGCTGTTCTTCCTTGTATTGCTCATCATCATCAGCCCAAGGGGCAATCCACCACACCACACACTGGAGTAGGGTATTACACCACAATGGTGGCCCGAACCAGTATAAACCCTGTGTCTCTTGTGCTGTTCTTCCCATAGCTTAGATCTCAGCGAGGCGGAGGGGTGCAGGTAGGTAGAAGGCGAAATCTCCGCGCGCACCCCAGTGTTCGAACCTCAGGGGTCTGCCGGAACCCGAAATCCGACATTTGGCGCGCCAGGTAGGGGTGCGCCGGAATTCGTCTCCCACCACCCCGTTCTCCTCCGACCATCGCGTCCATGTCTTACGCTCGTCGGGCCCGCGCCGAGCGCCGGGCCGCTCTCGCTTCCCGTGTCACCCAGACGGCTCCTGTCGGCGGGCGTCCTCGCCGTTCCCCGTCACCTGCCGTCAACGCCGCCACCGGCCCGGCGGGGGACGAGCAGCAAGCGTCGTCTCAGCATCCGTCCGTGCGGCAAGACGGCCGCACCGCTACTCCCTTGCTCACCCCAGCTGGTTCTTCGTCCCGCGCGCTCCGCGCACCCATGGAGGCTCGAGCTGCGCTCATTGCGGCAAACGAGCTCCTGCGCTACCGTCCCGTCGATGACGTCTACGAAGAATGGCTCGACCGCGTCGCCGAGCTCGTCCGCGCCGCAGGGGGCTCTCCTACGCCGTCTGTTCCGCTGCACCACACCCCGCCCTGCACGGGCGACGAAGCTCCGGCGGCGCCCCGGCCGCCTCCTCCTCAAGAAGGCGCCATGGCTCCAAGGCGCGTGGCCCCTGGACGGAACCCGCTCCGTCAGGTGCCAACGCGGCAAGAGCAGAGCTGCCAAGAAGTCCCTCGCCCGCAAGAAGCTGCCCGGGCGCTCCCTGCTCCAGCACGTCGCGACCATGCTCCTGCTCCCGCACGCCAAGACCCCGCACTGCTCCCAGCTGCAACGCGTGGGGACATGCAAGACCAAGCTCTCCATCACCCAAGGCCTCCCGTGGCCACAGCAGGCTGCCGTGCCTTCACCACCGAGCTACGCAGCGTCGCGTGGCCCGACAAGTTCAAGCCAGACCTGCCTCCTTGTTACGATGACACGGCCGACCCTGCGGAGTTCCTCCAGCTCTATGAGCTGGGCATCGAAGCTGCCAACGGAGACGAGAAGGTCATGGTGAACTGGTTTCCCATGGCGCTCAAGGACGGGGCCCGCACCTGGCTCCTGGACCTGGCTCCAGGCACAATCTCCTCCTGGGACGAGATGCGCACCCGCTTCATCGCCAACTTCCAAGGTACTCGCGACCGGCCACCCGCCGTGAGCGACATGCGCCGCATCAAGCAACAACCCGGGGAGACCCTGCAGAAGTACATCCAGCGCTTCAACAACGCACGCCTCAAGATTCCCAAGGTGACTGAGGAGGCCATCATCTCAGCCTTCTCCGACGGCGTGCGCGATGTCAAGATGAAGGAGGAGCTGGCGATGCATGAAGACCTGTGCACTTCCTTGGAGTTGTTCAACTTGGCAACCAAGTGCGCCAGGGCTGAGGAAGGGCGTCTCTCCCTCCTCGAGCTGCCTGCCACAGACCCAGAAGAGAAGAAGCCAAAGGCCAAGGATGTGAAGCGCAAGGGGGCTGCCGTGCTCGTGGCAGAACCAGACACCAAGCGGGGCAGAGATCAGCCCGAACCTTCCAAGGGCAGTCGGTACTGTGTGTACCACGACCTCCACACCCACAACACCAACGAATGTCAAGAGCTCCGAGCCGTGCGAGAAGGAAGGATCGGCCGTCGCCCCGACTGCGGTGATCGGGGCTACGGTCGAGGAGGAGGAAGGAATGTAGGACGCTGGGAAGACCGTGGCCCGCGCCAAGGGTGGCGCGATCAACCTCGCGAGGATCGTTGGCAAGACCCGCCTCGCGAGGGAGACTGGAGGGATCAGCCTCGCGAGGATCGCCCGCAAGGCAACGCAGGCCTCCCTCCGCTGCCGCCGCAACCAAGGAGAAACGAGGACCGCCATCAGGACGAGGGGGCTGGGGGCTTCCAGGAGCCGCGCGCGATCGCCTGCATCCTGGGCGGGGCTCAAGCCCCGGCCTCTCAACGCATCTTCAAGCAGTTCACCCGCGAAGTGAATGCAGTCCTCCCCAAGCTGGAAGCCACGCGCCCTCTCAGATGGTTGGCGTGCGCTATCACGTTCAGCTCAAGTGTGCAGCTACAGCCGGAGTCCTCCCGATGCTTTGTTCCCAATCATCAGCAACGTGGTGGTCACCAGGAGCCTCATCGATGGTGGGGCAGGGCTCAACGTCCTGTCCGTGGAAACATTCAACAATCTCCAAGTGCCCTACAACCAGCTTCAGCCGACCAAGCCTTTCTCCGGAGTCACCGACGGCTCCACGGTCCCGATTGGGCAGGTCCGCCTCCCAGTCACCTTCGGGGCACGCGACAACTACCGCACCGAGCTCATCGACTTCGACGTCGCTCACATTCGCCTGCTGTACAACGCCATCCTTGGGTACCCAGCGCTGGCCAAGTTCATGGCCGTAACTCACCACGGCTACAACGTCCTCAAGATGCCAGGAAGTGGCGGAGTCATCACGGTGCCCTACGAAGAGAAGGACGCGGTGTGTTCCCTGGAACGAGCCTTTCAGGCCGCGTCACTGGAAGACCCGGATCGCGGAAGCAGGAGGCTTCCCGAGACCGCCCCCAAGAAGAAGAAGACATCGTCCGGCCCGGCCCCTCAGGAGGCAGGCCCCTCAGGGCCCGCGCCTGCCCAGGGGGAACCTCCTTCCATCGCATAGGAAAGCGCGCCCGGCGCCCTCCTCAGGCAGGGCTCGGGGGCTCTCCCCTGGAGGACCACCGACCTGGCTAAGGTCACGAGGGAGGCACTTGGGCACCACATGGAGGCGTGTTTTGAAGCACGTTTCCCTCAGGAAGGAGCAAAGCAAGGAGAGCCAGACCCTCAGGAGTTCGTCAGCAAGGCCATTCAGGAGCTACAGGAGTCAAGAGTCATGAGAGGCGGCCGCCGCCTACCAGCTGTGGCTCCCCATCCAGGCGAGGATGGTGGGCTGCGCGTCTGCATTGACATACCAGGGCTCAATCGAGTCGCCTTTATGGAGCGTCTCTGGCCCTCGCAAGTGGGGCACTGCGGAGGTCCACCCCATAGCTACGTTCGCATGCCTTACGGCTTGCCGAACGCGGCTGCCACGTACCAGCGCCTCATGAGGGGCATCATGGAGGCACAAGAGGCCAGGCGTTCTGCAGCCCTGGCGGAGATGGAGATGGTCCGCGAGGAGCCACCAGCGCCTCCGGAGCCTCCCGAGGCCCCTAGGCCTGGGGGCTCGTGAGGATCGGCTTCCGCAGCCCACCGAGTCTGCTACACCAACAGTCCTTCGTCCTCAACATCATCAGGTGACATCTTTCAAGTTTCATTTCCAACTAGGAGCGCCCCCCCAGGGCTGCATTATTCCCAGGCTGCGTGGGTCCGTCCCTGCGGCATGTATCCCTTTTATTTCATGTTGTTAGCTTACCTTGTTGGGGGTGCCCCTCGGGCTGCATCATCCCCAAGTCGCTCGGGCCAGACCCAGCGGCATGTATCCCTTTTGCGTTTATTTCTGGTTATGCGTTCGACCCACCATGCTTGATTATTTGATGCCGGTCCACGGCACCTCTTCTTCTCCATGCCGACCACTTGCACGTTAAAGGGGGGTACCTGAGCATCGCGACTCAGGACTCTTACTGGCTCTCCAGCCCTCACCCTCTGGCCTTGTCCACGGCATCGTGACCTGGCATACCAGCGACGGCTGAGACCAGCTCGAGGGCCGGGACCCGAGGACGTAGAGTGCCGGCATCTAACTAAATTTGCAGGGACACATCACAATATAAGGCCCAGTGCCAGGCGCAACCCGCCTAGAGGTAAGGCCCCGTGAGTCCCGCGCTGGCTCACGGGTGCCCAGATAGACCTCGCCAGGCCCTACCGTGCCAGCCACGTGTCAGGGCAGGGCTGTACACGCCCCGGGGGCTCCTCCTGGAGGGGGCCCCCTCCCACGTACCAGTGGAAGCACCATGCTCCGCGCTGGCTGACGACACTGCCGAGGAGCGGCTATGCCCGTACACATACAGAAGCGCTATGCTCCGCGCTGGTGATAAACAACTGAGGGTGACCCCCGGGCCGCATCAACCTCAGGGAGCCCAGAGCTCAGTGTCTAGCCTCATCGTAACGCCTCCCCTCGGGAGTGCCACGCGAGGGGGCTGGGCACGGGGCTGCGCCTGGGTCACGCCCAGACGCACGCCACCCAGCCAGGCCCCCCCGGGCCTGGTTCGTCGCGCGTCTCTCCCCGAGCGGAGCCAAGGTACGAAGGCCGTTTGAGCGTCAAGGGGGACTCCTGAGCATCACGACTCAGGAGCCTAACTGGTCACGTAGCCCCTCACTCCTTAGTTCCGAAAGGCTAACGGCGGTTGAGGTATGCACGCGGCCGGGCTCTGCAGACGTAGAACGGTAGATCCACCCACATCATACCTCCCTACTTGCTGTTCGTGCGCCAAGGGGGACTCCTGAGCATCGCGACTCAGGAGCCTAACTTGTCACGTAGCCCCTCACTCCTTGGCCCCGTCCTGGTTTCCGGTCAGGACTAACGCTAGGTGAGGTATGCGTAGGGCCGGGCTCTGCCGGCGTAGAACATAAGCAAGTAGGAAGGAAAAGCACAAATTTCAAGGAATTCAAAAGCAAATATTACAGTCCACACTGTTATCTCAATGCCAAACGCAAGTTTAAACGCCTCCCCGAGGCATGATACATGTGCAGGAATTAAAGGCAGGACAGGAGCCACAACGGAGTCACTTGTCGGCGGTGGAGCAGCGCGGAGTGGGTTCGCCTCATGGAGCAGCGGGGTCGGCAATGCCTTGGTTCAGCTTAGTGCTGAAGGCCCGGAACTTCCCCAGCAGAGCCTCCGCACGACCCTTCACGGCCTCGGCAGCGGCAGCGGCACGCTCGCCACTTACTGGCTCCAGTAGGCTATCGAGGTCGACGCCGGGATCGCGAAGGTAGATGTGGGTGAGGACCCGCGTCAGCGCTGCAAAAGACAGGACACGCGCCTCGGCCTCGGCCATGGGGCCAAGGCCAAGGGCGACATCTTCAAGAGCGCGAACCAGGAAGGGAAGCAGCTTGGCGGGGCCGTCCTCGGCGCCAGCCAGCGGGCTCTCCAGGCCGCTGTCGTAAAGCATCCTCAACGAGGAGCGAGCCTTCGCCTCCATCTCCGCGAAGGCCACGCGGTCCTCGGCAAGAACCTGGGCCTTGTCGTCCAGCTCGACCTTCCTCGCCCCCATGTCCTGCTCCAGCGCGCCTAGGCGGTCGCGGCGCTTCCTGATCTTGGCCTCCCGGCCCTCGACGGCCGCCTCGCGAGCCTTCACGCCTTCTTCCTGCTCTTGGCGAAGGCGGACCTCTTTCGCGAGCTGGTCCTGCAGGCCTTGCAGCTCGTCCTCCAGCGCCTTGCAGCGACCATGGACGTCGACCACCTCCCCCAGGGCTGCGTCACGAGCAGCCTTCGCCTCAAGGACGGCCTGCTTCTCCTCATCGCAAGCCGTCGAGGCCTAGACCAGCGCCGCCTGAATCGAAGCGTCGGAGCGAATCCATCCTGAAGCCAGCTCCAAGCGCCCGACCACCAAGCGAGGGTCGGCGCCAAGAAGATCCTGCCGCAGCCGGTCCAGCTTAGCAGCAGCACGATCCAGAACGGTAGGAGGAGTCGGAGAGATAGCAGTCGGTGGAGTAGAAGGAGAAGGCGGCAGCGCGGTCACAACATCCTGAGGCGGAGTCTGCTGCGCCCCAACGGCTGCAGTGGCGGCAGCAGGCAAAGGCACCTCGGGAGTCACTTGGGCCATGGGGGCTGAGCTCGCCCCCACCGGCTCAGCCAGGCCTCGCGAGGACGACCGGGCAGGAGAAGCCCGTGCGTCGCGGTCACCCTCCTTCGCGAGCAGAGGCGCTGCCACGGATGGAACCTCAGGAGCTCCCTTTGGCTTCTTTGCTGCAGGCACCACCCTATCCAAGAGATGCGGACGTCAAGCCTCAGAAGCAGAACAAGAAATAAAGATAAGAATCAAGCGCTTATGGGTCGTCGCCAGTGAGCTCAAGCGGCCTCCGGCCAAATTTGAAGCCCGAAAGCCGGCTAGAAGGGTCAACCTCGGGAAGCTTGGAAGCGGAAGGTACGTCTGCGGTCTGCCTCGGGGCTGGGGCAGACCCGCAGGAGATCGGCCCGGTCCTATCCTTCTTCGGGATCGGGGGCAAGCTCCCGCCGTCCTGCTCGTCATCATCCTCGTCGTCATCGCTCGGAGAGAGGCGGAGAATGCGGGACCTGTGCCGGGGGAAGGGAGCCCTCGACTCTCCGTCAGTCGCCTCGGAGTCAGGCCCTTTTTCCCGCTCCCCTCCTCTCTCCTCTTCGCTGGAGTCGTCGGAGGGCACGTCCACCGGTTCCTCGGGAGTTTCCATGGGCACGGGCCCGTCCCCGTTGAAGACGGGCATGGACTCCACTACCTGCTCCCAGTCGTCGCGGAGGAACAAGGGCGTAGGAGCGCCCTCCAACCTCGCCACATCGCCCCCGACCGGAGATTGGAGGACCGCAGCCAGATCTCCGTCGGCCAAGGCCGCGGGGCTCGGATGGGGCCTCCACATCAGAAGTGAGTACTGCCGAAGCGGTGCCAGCTGGTGCTCCAGGAATTCCCTCAGCAGCGACGCACCGGTCAGCTTCGCCGCCGCCATGTTGGCCGGCCTCAGATCCACGTCCATCTTCTCCAACACCAGCTTCGCGCGGGGGTTCGCGAGCTCTGCTTGACCCCAATCGGTGGAGCTCGTGGGTTGCTCCATGGGCAAGATCAGCCGAGGGTGGATGCGCCCAGCATTCGCCAAGACCCACTTGCTCCTGAAGCCCTCAATCCTTTTCCCGGGGTTCGAAATGGCAATGGCGCCGCCATACGCGATGAAGCTCGCGCACGCGGAAGCAGGACCGCGAGAGGTCCGGAGGTAGAAATAGTGGCGTAGCAATGCCACCGAGGGCTGCACCCCTACGCGAGCCTCGCAGTAATAGGCGAAGATTGCCAGGAGAAGGACGGAGTTGGGGTGGAGATGCAGAGCTTGTAGCTTATAATGGCGGAGGACAGAGAAGAAGAACTCGGAGAAGGGAGGCACCAGGCCAGCAGCAATGGTGCTTACAAAGAACGGATAGAAGGTGCTCCGTTGGCCCTCAGGGGTGGTGGAGCCGGCCTTGAACACCTTCGCCCCGTCGATGCCCTGCGCCGCCGCCATCCGGCGCAACCGGGTGAGGCTCGCCTCCGACACATTCGGCGAGTCCAAGGCAGACGAGTACCAAGCTCCGGCCGGGGACTGACGAGGCGCCATGGCTTCCTAGGTCACGCGGTCGGAGTAGATCTAGAAATTTTAGAGGAAGGAAGGAGAGGCGCAAGAAAGGGGATCTGAGCAGCAACCGGAGAAAGAAAAAAGCAAAGCCTGGGTAGATGCCGCTCCTTTATCAACTCGCGCGGTTGCTGAGGCGCCCACGTCCAATCAACCGCCATGCAGCGTCCGAGGCCGCAGGCTGTTAGGGCCCACGGCGCCTCGCCCTTACCCTTTCGCCTCCCTGCACGGCCAAGTCCAGGCGCGCCTTGGGCCCGGGGGCTACTGTCGGCGTTCTGGGAACGGGGGTCCCCAGACTTGCCTGCCTGTGGCCTGCGGCGTGGCTCAAAGGGGGGCCCAGCACGGCCCATCTTCATCAACACAGACCCAAGACCCTCGCGAGGGGCCAAGCCTCGCGGGGCGGATGACACGGAGCTTCCTCAGGCACGGCCTCACCAGGCTGGCTCGCGAGGAGGCGGAGAGATCAAGGCAGGGTACCTCACGAGGTGCCTGTGATGCAAGCCATGATGACCAAGGGCGCAAGGCGGGTGCCAGCCCGCGCAGTGTCCTCCTTTCCCCTTTGGTGCAAAGGGGGCAAGCGCAGCCGCGGGGTACCGAGGCATCAAGCAAAGGTTGCCATTTCGGTGCAACAAGATCAAGACCAGGAGGACTGCAGGATGGAGGTCATCGTGGAGCCCAAGACGGCGTCACCACCAGAGCTTTGTGTAGGCGAGGACCAACTTTAGTCAGGATAAGTGTACTAGATGTTCCCCTTCAAAATGGCCAATTGTTGGCGCCCTTCCCGCTCAATATTTGGGAAGAGGCCCAGGGCCTTTGCATATAAATAGGACCAGCCACCCACAGGGAGAGGAGGTTGGAGATCGAGCATCGAGGATCAAGGATCGGAAATGGGAGATCGGAAATCAGAGAGAGAATCGAGAAGAGAGAGAGAGAGAAGGGTGACTGAACTCCCCCTAGCAGTTCATCCTCCCAACCAAGAACAGACCCTCGCGAGGCTGTTCTTCCTTGTATTGCTCATCATCATCAGCCCAAGGGGCAATCCACCACACCACACACTAGAGTAGGGTATTACACCACAACGGTGGCCCGAACCAGTATAAACCCTGTGTCTCTTGTGCTGTTCTTCCCATAGCTTAGATCTCAGCGAGGCGGAGGGGTGCAGGTAGGTAGAAGGCGAAATCTCCGCGCGCACCCCAGTGTTCGAACCTCAAGGGTCTGCCAGAACCCGAAATCCGACACAGACGAAGTCCAAACAGAATGAAACCTTCGGGAACGTGATTTTCTCAACAAACATGATCCAGGAGACTTGGAGTGGGCATAAAAAAACAATCGAGGAGGCCACGAGGCAGGGGGCGCGCCTACCCCCTGGGTGCGCCCTCCACCCTCATGGGCCCCTCTTTGCTCCACCGACCTACTTCTTCCTCCTATATAAGTCCGTGTATCCCGCAAACAACCAGGAGCACCACGAAAACCTAATTCCACCGCTGCAATCTTCTGTACCCGAGATATCCCATCTTGGGGCCTTTTCCGGAGCTCCCCCAGAGGGGGCATTGATCATGGAGGGCCTCTACATCAACTCCATGGCCTCTCCGGTGATGTGTGAGTAGTTTACTTCAGACCTTCGGGTCCATAGTTATTAGCTAGATGGCTTCTTCTCTCTCTTTGAATCTCAATACAAAGTTCTCCTCGATTTTCTTGAAGATCTATTCGATGTAATCTTCTTTTGCGGTGTGTTTGTCGAGATCCGGTGAATTGTGGGTTTATGAGCAAGTTTATCTATGAACAATATCTAAATCTCCACTGAATTCTTTTATGTATGATTGGTTATGCAAGTCTCTTCGAATTATCAGTTTGGTTTGGCCTACTAGATTAATCTTTCTTGCAATGGGAGAAGTGCTTATCTTTGGGTTCAATCTTGCGGTGTCCTTTCCTAGTGACAGCAGGGGCAGCAAGGCACGTATTGTATTGTTGCCATCGAGGATAAAAAGATGGGGTTTATATAATATTGCATGAGTTTATCTCTCTACATCATGTCATCTTACTTAAAGCATTACTCCGTTCTTATGAACTTAATACTCTAGATGCATGTTGGATAGCGGTCAATGTGTGGAGTAATAGTAGTAGATGCAGAATCGTTTCAGTCTACTTGTCATGGACGTGATGCCTATATACATGATCATACCTAGATATTCTCATAACTATGCTCAATTCTATCAATTGCTCGATGATAACCCACAAGTATAGGGGATCGCAACAGTTTCCGAGGGTAGAGTATTCAACCCAAATTTATTGATTCGACACAAGGGGAGCCAAAGAATATTCTCAAGTATTAGCAGTTGAGTGTCAATTCAACCACACCTGGAAACTTAATATCTACAGTAAAGAATTTAGTAGCAAAGTAATATGATAGTAGTGGTAACAATAGCAAAAGGTAATGGTAGCAAAAGTAGTGTTTTTGGTATTTTGTAGTGATGATAACAATAGCAACGGAAAACTAAATAAGGGAAGAACAATATATGGAAAGCTCGTAGGGAATGGATCGGTGATAGAGAATTATGCCGGATGCGGTTCATCATGTAACAGTCATAACCTAGGGTGACAAAGAACTAGCTCCAATTCATCAATGTAATGTAGGCATGTATTCCGAATATAGTCATACGTGCTTATGGAAAAGACTTGCATGACATCTTTTGTCCTACCCTCCCGTGGCAGCGGGGTCCTAGCGGAAACTAAGGGATATTAAGGCCTCCTTTTAATAGAGTACCGGACCAAAGCATTAGCACATAGTGAATACATGAACTCCTCAAACTATGGTCATCACCGAGAGTGGTCCCGATTATTGTCACTTCGGGGTTGTCGGATCATAACACATAGTAGGTGACTATAGACTTGCAAGATAGGATCAAGAACTCTCATATATTCATGAAAACATAATAGGTTCAGGTCTGAAATCATGGCACTCGGGCCCTAGTGAAAAGCATTAAGCACAGCAAAGTCATAGCAACATCAATCTCAGAACATAGTGGATACTAGGGATCAAATCCTAACAAAACTAACTCGATTACATGATAAATCTCATCCAATCCATCACCGTCCAGCAAGCCTATGATGGAATTACTCATGCACGGCGGTGAGCATCATGAAATTGGTGATGGAGGATGGTTGATGATGACGATGGCGACGGATTCCCCTCTCCGGAGCCCCGAACGGACTCCAGATCAGCCCTCCCGAGAGGTTTTAGGGCTTGGCGGCGGCTCCGTATCGTAAAACGCGATGAATCCTTCTCCTTTATTTTTTTCTCCCTGAAAGCAAATATATAGAGTTGGAGTTGAGGTCGGAGGAGCTCCAGGGGGCCCACGAGGTAGGGGGCGCGCCCCCACCCTCGTGGCTAGGGTGTTGGCCCCTTGGTCTTCGTCTTTTGCAAGGATTTTTTATTTTTTCCAAAAAGATGTTCCGTGAAGTTTCAGGTTCTTCTGAGAACTTTTGTTTCTGCACATAAATAACACCATGGCAATTCTGCTGAAAACAGCGTCAGTCCGAGTTAGTTCCATTCAAATCATGCAAGTTAGAGTCCAAAACAAGGGCAAAAGTGTTTGGAAAAGTAGATACGACGGAGATGTATCAACTCCCCGAAGCTTAAACCTTTGCTTGTCCTCAAGCAATTCAGTTGACAAACTGAAAGTGATAAAGAAAAACTTTTACAAACTCTGTGTGCTCTTGTTGTTGTAAATATGTAAAGCCATCATTCATTTTAGCAAAGATTATAAACTAACTGTAACATCCCAAATTTTCAATTTGGAATGTTATACACTAGATCATCATTGCATACCATATTTATTGCATTTTGATTGATCCTAAAAATTTCACGCAACTCAAGGACCCTCGGAGGGAGTTGGGGATTTCGTTATTTTCATATTTGAGTTGTCTCAAATTTTGAAAATAGGATCATTTGATTTTATTTATTTTATCTTCAATTATTTCTATTACAAAAAATGAGAGAGGGAGTAAAATGACTTTCCCAAAATAAAGAAATATTGAGGGTTTAATAATAAAATCAAATAAGATTTTATTTGGTTTTATTTTCTATTTTATTTGAATTTAGGAAAAATGTGCGTTTTTCAAAATTGCATTTAGGCCCCAAATAAATGTTCACTTTGTCCGGCTTGATTTTAGAAGTCGGGGAAAATTTATTTCGGGATTTTTGGAGTCCGTTTAGTATTTCTTTCGTTAGTTTTTCTGCGCGGAATTAATTTAAAAAAAAAATCCGAACCGACTCCGGGCCATACCCGAGCGGGACTCCGCCCGGGGGGCCTTTATAAGCCGACCCCGCCGAGCCGCCGAAGCCCACCAGCCCGCCTGTCGAAACCCTAGCTTCGCCGCCGCCCGCGCCGTGCCGCCTCGCCGCCGCCCCACCGCCGCCTCGCCGCCGTCCCGCCGCCTGAGGTAGCCGCCGTCGCCGGTGGTTTTCCTCAAAAAACCGCCCGGTTTTAAAAAAAACCACGGTTTTTTAGATCCGTTTTTTTATTAGATCGGTTTTTTACGGTTTAGTTTATTTAGTGAGCGTTCGCTCGTTCATTCGTTTTAATGAACGTGTTCGTCGTTTAGATCCAGATAACGAACGTTTGTTCGTTAATCTGTTCGTCGTTTTTCTTTTTCTCGGATTTTCCGTGATTATTTGTGATCGCGATTTCTGATCCGATTTTCGTTTTAGTTTAACTTTTCGCTCATTTATCGGAATCAGGCGATTCAAGCGCCTGGAGTTTCGTCTTGAAACCCTCTTTCCATTTAACCAACTTAAACATGTTTTTGCTTCTGTAAAAATTGCCTTAGATCCATAATAGTAAACGAAGCTTGTTTCTTTTGCCGTTTGCCTTTCGTTGCTTCGTTCGATTTGATTCTTTTTGCCAACCGGAGTTCTTAAGTTGAACCTTCTGGTTAGATCTCTTATTTGAGTTTTACCTATGCATCAGTTGAGTACTTATTGTGTGCTTGTTTGTTTGCGATAGAGTACCCGGAGTGCGCCGCTTGTTACTTCGAATCGCTAGGTTTCCCGGATCATCAGCAAGGCAAGTAACACTTTGATTATACCTCCTACTACCCAGTTTTATTGCATTAGATCAATCCTTACACATTTCATGATTAGGATCTAATTAAATTGTGGGTTTGGGAAGTAGTTGAGGTAGTACCTATTACCTGTTTATTATCAAACCTTTGGGAGTTACTTCTACGTTGCTTATTATGCCAAGCTATGCTAATAGACGTGGATTGGGTGAGTGTATCCATGACAGATGTGAGATTGTTAATTAATGGTTTACTTAAGGTGGCAACTTAAACACATCTAGGTGGATTGAGGTACCTGGGTATTCCAGGATTGCCTGTTTTCTTTTGGACCGCCACCCACGCTCAAAGGGATCATGTCATGCTAGAAACTTCCGTGTGCAGCCACAAGCTATTATGGGCTCTAGCATAGTCGACTAAGTCATGCGAACTCTTACAGTGGTAGACTAGCAGATGTAGGGGATGTAGGTGGTACGGTCTACCCATCGTAAGGTGCTAGCGCGCTTCTGAAAGACTGTCTCGGTCATCCGTTTCTCAAACACCATGTAGTGCGAGAAATCCAACGGAGGAGATCGAGTCTTGTGGGGAAAAGTGCGCAAACCTCTGCAGAGTGTATAAACTAATCATGGTTAGCCGTGTCCCCGGTTATGGACATCTTGAGTATCTAGTACCTGGATTATCATGTGAATCTCAACATGTTACTATAAAGTTAAATTTTGATGGGTTTGTTTAATGATGATGCTTAATTGGGATTGAGGATGCTGTCAACCATTCTCTATGTTTAACAACCACCATGATAGTTTAAATAAGTTTATTCCTTTGCAGTAGGGAAAAATTAGCTTTTCACAAAAACTGTAACCATAGAGCTTTCCACCAGCCAAATATGCATGTAGAATAGCTGTTTCTTTCCATTACTCTCTATGTGTTACATTGCCACCATATTCCATGTGCTGACCCGTTTTCGGGCTGCAACATTAATGTTGCAGACTTTTTAGACGATGATTAAGGAGTTTTAGGTCGTGGTTCTATACTCAGTGATGTCGTTGGAGTTGATGGACTCACTTATCTTCCAAGCCTTCTGCTGTTATCGTTATTAGATGGCCTTAAGCCATATCTATTGTAATAAGTTCTCTTTTGAGACACTCGATGTAATAAGTGTGTGATTGCTACTCTGTTATAAATCCTTCAAGTACTGTGTGGTGTCAGCATTACTGATCCAGGGATGACACTGGAGCATAGAGATTGGACCGTTTGAGGTCTGGTCGCTACAAGATGATATCAGAGCACACGCTAACTGTAGGACACGACCACTAAGCTAAAGACCTAGATCACTACTCACTCTCTTCTCTTTTTTGACTTCTCATCTTTTCTACTCTTTTAGGATGGCGGATGCAAGGAACGAATTCACGCAACCGGATGAAGATACACCCTTTGGACGTCACTTGAAGGAAGTCACTAGATATCTGAACATAGGAGTACCAAGTTTCATCGGAACCTACAACGCCACTTTACCTGAAGAAGAGCGTTGGATGATTCAAGTTCAAATTCCAGGGAGGACGTTCATGCCAGTCACTGAGCCCATAGAGTTTTCTTTTGATGCACCAACTTGGAGTCTAGGAAAGAGCATGGCAGCTCACATCGCCATGGGACGCATTGGAGAAGTCTACCACAATGATCTCAAGGATACTATCTACCAGATTTGTGGGCGCCGAGATGAGCATTGGGAGATGATCAGCACCAGAAAGGATAGATCAGTTGCAGTTTTTATCCAGGAGTTAAACCAGCACATTCGATGTCAGGAGAATTAGATGTGCGCCGACATGATAGACCTGAAGAAGGCAAAGACAAGAATCAAGGAACTGGAGGAAGAACTCAAGGCTACACGTGAAGATTATGAATAACAAATTGAAGTATTAGTGGATAAGAATGCCGACCTAACAATGAAGATTGGAATATTTATGGGAGGCCCTACACCAGTAGAGGAAGACGAAGAACCCAAGGAGATTCGCCTGGAAGACTACATCATCATCGACGACACCGACTCGGATCCAGATGATAGCGATGATGACTATGTTGATGAAGCAGGAGCAGATATAATGGAGTCTGCAACCGAAGAATATTTCTTGTAGACCACCCCATCAGTAGTAGTAGTCCACCATGTAAATATAGTAGTCCGATCACTTTTGCGATAGTTAGATCGTTTGTATGCCCTTGTTTGATTGTTTGAATGAAGTGAATTGTTTGTTTTGCCTCATGTGCATACGGGTAGTGTTTTCTCTATAGACCCCTCTCTATTCTTAAATCTCATCTTTTCTAAACCCTCAGATGCCTCCGAGACGTGACCCCGGATTTACCTTCCCACCGGAGCTCACCCAGTTGATCCAGCAGCAGAACACATTGATGCAGTTGCTAGTCCAGAATCAGAATCAAGGGAACAACAACAACAACCCACCACCACCACCACCTGTTGATCACTCAGCCCGTTTTCTTAGGCTGAATTCGATGGTGTTTTCCAGTAGCACCGAGCCGATAGTAGCAGATGATTGGCTCCGCAAGACAGCTAGGGAGTTGACCACAGCAGGATGTACGGATGCGAAAAAGGTGAAGTTTGCCGCACATCAGCTTGAAGGACCCGCAGCATCATGGCGGGAGAATTTCACAGCCACTTTCCTTGTTGATACTATCACATGGGACCAGTTTCAGCAGGCTTTTTGAACTACCCATGTTTCAGCAGGAGCTATGGCCATGAAGAAGCGAGAGTTTCACAACTTGCCAAGGAGGACGGACAGTTGGCCAGTATGTGGAGGACTTTAGTAAGCTAGCACGTTATGCCCCAGATGACATTGCTACGGACGCAGCTAAGCAGGAGAAATTTCTGGAAGGACTGAATGATGAGTTGAGCATGCAGTTGATGGTAGCAACCTTCAACAACTACCAGGAGTTGGTAGATCGTGCTCTCATGATTGAAGAGAAGCAGCAACAAATTGAGAATCGCAAGAGGAAGTATGCACAAGGAAAGTACAATTCAGGAGCTCAGCAGAAGCCACGGTTTACCCCTAGGCCGGGAGGACATTTTCAGCATACCCATGGAGGAGGTAGCTCGCACAATCACAATGGCCCCAAGAATGGTAATGGGAATGGAGGAAGCAACGGCCAGAACCGCACCAACCCATCAACCCCAGCCAAGAAAGACCTGAGCCAAGTCACTTGCTTTAAGTGCCAGAAGACCGGACATTATGCCAATGAATGTCCTGAATCACAGAATGGAAATGGCAATGGAAGCTCTGGGAAGAAGCCGGACCCTTTCAACAAGGGACAGGTGAACCACATTAACGTGGAGGAGGTTGAAGAGTAGCCGGATGCAGTAATCGGTAAGTTTTTGGTTAAGTCATTTACTGCACTTGTTCTTTTCGATACTGGTGCATCGCATTCATACATATCAAGGGGATTTGTGGATAAGTATAAACTGCCAACCCAAGCCCTTAGGTCGCCCATGTTAGTAACCTCGCCTGGAGCAGAATATATGGCTAGTCTATGGTGTGATCGGTTACCATTAAGGATTGGTAACTATGTTTTTCCCTCGGACCTAATAGTATTGGAATCCCAAGGATTGGATGTGATATTAGGCATGGATTGGTTGTCAAAGTATGAAGGGAATATTGAATGTGCCAGTAAGTCAATTTTTCTTACCACCCCAGAAGGGAGAAGGATCAAGTATGTATCCCGACATGTGCCAAAGAGGACTCAAATAAATTGTTTAACCGGAGTTGTGCAGGAGGAAGTACCAGTAGTGAAGGATTTCCCCGAAGTATTTCCAGAAGAGTTGCCAGGCATGCCACCGGATAGAGATATTGAGTTTTTGATTGAACTATTGCCAGGCACAGGGCCAATATCAAAGAGACCATATAGGATGCTTGCAAAAGATTTGGTGGAAATTAAGAAGCAAATTAAGGAGTTACTGGATAAAGAATATATTCGCCCAAGTTCTTCACCTTGGGGATCGCCAGTACTTCTAGTAGAAAAGAAGGATGGATTGTTAAGGATGGTTGTTGATTATCGAGGATTGAATGAAGTAACCATCAAGAACAAGTACCCACTACCGATGATCAATGATCTGTTTGATCGATTGCAAGGAGCTAAGGTATTTTCCAAGATCGATCTGCGATCAGGATACCACCAGTTGAAGATTCGGGAACAGGATATACCCAAGACGGCTTTTACCACCAGGTATGGGCTGTACGAGTATACCATTATGTCATTTGGTCTGACTAACGCACCTGCATATTTTATGAACATGATGAACAAAGTATTTATGGAGTTCTTGGATAAGTTCGTCATAGTGTTCATTGATGATATCCTGGTTTACTCAAAGAATGAAGCGGAGCATAAGGAACATTTGCGTTTGGTTCTTGGAAAGCTCAGAGAACATCAATTATATGCCAAGTTTAGCAAATGTGAGTTTTGGTTGAAGGAAGTTGGATTTCTCGGACACGTTATATCCGGAGAAGGTATAGCAGTAGATCCCACTAAAGTTGATACCGTGACCAAGTGGGAAGCACCAACCACCATGGGAGAGATCCGGAGTTTTCTTGGACAGGATACTACTGGAGGTTTATTGAGAATTTCTCAAAGATTGCGAAGCCTATGACGGAGTTGTTGAAGAAGGATACCAAGTTCATATGGACGAATGAATGTGAGGCTAGTTTTCAGGAGTTGAAGAAACGTTTGGTTACCTCACCAGTGTTAATTTTACCGGATCAGACCGAGGATTATGAGGTGTATTGTGACGCTTCACGTCGAGGACTTGGAGCAATGCTTATGCAGGAAGGAAGAGTTGTTTCATATGCCTCACGACAGCTTAAGCCTCATGAGTTGAATTATGCTACGCATGATTTGGAGTTAGTAGCCGTAGTGCATGCACTGAAAACTTGGAGACATTTTCTGATTGGAAACCATTGTGAAGTGTATACGGATCATAAGAGTCTGAAGTATATTTTCACACAGAAGGAGTTGAATCTCAGACAAAGGAGATGGTTGGAGCTCATCAAGGATTATGATATGAGATTGCATTATCACCCGGGAAAGGCTAACGTAGTAGCTGGCGCATTGAGTCGTAAGAGCCACATCAACACCTTAATGACGGGAGATTTACCAAGGGAGTTAGCTGAAAATCTTCGAGAGCTATGTTTAGAAATAGTCCCGAGAGGCTATGTAGCAGCATTGGAGATTCAGTCTACATTGATGGATAAAATCAGAGAAGCCCAAAGGACTGACAAGGAGATTGCTTCTATTAAGGAGAAAATTAGCAAAGGAAAAGCTAAGGGATTTCGTGAGGATGAGCACGATACCATATGGTTTGAAGACCGTGTTTATGTACCAAATGATTCGGAGATCAGGAAGCTAATTCTGCAAGAGGCCCATGACTCACCATACTCGATTCACCCAGGAAATACCAAGATGTATTTGGATTTGAAGGATATTTTCTGGTGGACCGGAATGAAGAAGGATATTGCGGAGTATGTAGCAGTTTGTGATGTATGTCAGAGAGTGAAGGCAGAGCATCAGAAGCCAGTAGGATTGCTACAACCATTGTCGATACCCGAATGGAAGTGGGATAAGCTAGGCATGGATTTCATTACAGGATTTCCCAGAACACGTTCAGGCTATGACTCAATATGGGTTGTAGTCGATCGTTTGACAAAGGTAGCTCATTTCATTCCAGTGAAGACTACCTATACCAGTGCAAAGTTGGCAAAGATATACATGACCAGGATCGTATGTCTGCATGGAGTTCCAAGGAGCATAGTATCAGATAGAGGAACCCAATTTACCTCAAAGTTCTGGAATCAGTTGCATGAAACCTTGGGTACCAGACTGGAGTTTAGCACAGCTTTCCACCCGCAGACAGATGGACAGACCGAGAGAGTCAATCAGATTTTGGAGGATATGCTAAGAGCTTGTGCGCTAGATTACGGATCCAGTTGGGACGAGAATTTGCCGTATGCAGAGTTCTCTTACAACAACAGCTATCAATCTAGTTTGAAGATGGCCCCTTTCGAAGCCTTGTACGGAAGGAGGTGCAGGACCCCATTGTCCTGGGATGAAGTTGGAGATCGCCAGTTGTTTGGACCGGATCTGATAAAGGAGTCTGAACAGAAAGTGAAATTAATTCGCGACAGGCTAAAGGTAGCTCAATCCAGGCAGAAGAGTTATGCAGATTCTAAACGCAAGGAGACAGTTTACGAAGTTGGAGACCGAGTTTATCTTCGAGTATCACCACTTCGAGGAGTTAAGCGCTTTGGAGTTAAGGGAAAACTAGCACCACGTTTTGTAGGCTCATACAAAGTTTTGGAACGTATGGGAGAAGTAGCCTACAAGTTGGAATTACCCGAAGGACTGTCAGGAGTTCGCGACGTGTTTCATGTATCCCAGTTGAAGAAGTGCCACGCAGAGATGGCTGACATACCGCTGAGAGATACGGTACCACTGGAAGCAATTGAGTTGGACAGTGATTTGACCTATAAGGAGAAACCAGTTAAGATTCTAGAATATGCTAGTAGAGTCACCCGCAGCAAGGTTATGAAATTTTGCAAGGTTCAGTGGAACCACCACACGGAGGATGAAGCCATTTGGGAACGAGAGGAAGATTTGCTGAAGGACCACCCTCACCTATTTTCTAGCCAACCAGAATCTCGAGGGCGAGATTCATCTTAAGGGGGTAGGTTTGTAACATCCCAAATTTTCAATTTGGAATGTTATACACTAGATCATCATTGCATACCATATTTATTGCATTTTGGTTGATCCTAGAAATTTCATGCAACTCAAGGACCCTCGGAGAGAGTTGGGGATTTCGTTATTTTCATATTTGAGTTGTCTCAAATTTTGAAAATAGGATCATTTGATTTTATTTATTTTATCTTCAATTATTTCTATTACAAAAAAATGAGAGAGGGAATAAAATGACTTTCCCAAAATAAAGAAATATTGAGGGTTTAATAATAAAATCAAATAAGATTTTATTTGGTTTTATTTTCTATTTTATTTGAATTTAGGAAAAAATGTGCATTTTTCAAAATTGCATTTAGGCCCCAAATAAATGTTCACTTTGTCCGGCTTGATTCTAGAAGTCGGGGAAAATTTATTTCGAGATTTTTGGAGTCCGTTTAGTATTTCTTTCGTTAGTTTTTCTGCGCGCAATTAATTTTTAAAAAAATCCTAAAAAAAATCCGAACCGACTCCGGGCCGTACCCGAGCGGGACTCCGCCCGGGGGGCCTTTTTAAGCCGACCCCGCCGAGCCGCCGAAGCCCACCAGCCCGCCCGCCGAAACCCTAGCGCGCCGCCGCCCGCGCGCCGCCTCGCCGCCCCGCCCCCGCGCCCGCCCCGAGGTAGCCGCCGTCGCCGGCGGTTTTCCTCAGAAAACTGCCCGTTTTTAAAAAAAAACCACGGTTTTTTTAGATCCGTTTTTTATTAGATCGGTTTTTTACGGTTTAGTTTATTTAGCGAGCGTTCACTCGTTCGTTCGTTTTAACGAACGTGTTTGTCGTTTAGATCCAGGTAATGAACGTTCGTTCGTTAATCTGTTCATCGTTTTTCTTTTTCTCGTATTTTCTGCGATTATTTCTGATCGCGATTTCTGATCCGATTTTCGTTTTAGTTTAACTTTTCGCTCGTTTATCGGAATCAGGCGATTCAAGCGCCTGGAGTTTCGTCTCGAAACCCTCTTTCCGTTTAACCAACTTAAACAAGTTTTTGCTTCTGTAAAAATTGCCTTAGATCCAGAATAGTAAACGAAGCTTGTTTCTTTTGCCGTTTGCCTTTCGTTGCTTCGTTCGATTTGATTCTTTTTGCCTTCTTTTTGCCAACCGGAGTTCTTAAGTTGAACCTTCTGGTTAGATCTCTTATTTGAGTTTTACCTGTGCATCAGTTGAGTACTTATTGTGTGCTTGTTTGTTTGCGATAGAGTACCCGGAGTGCGCCGCTTGTTACTTTGAATCGCTTGGTTTCCCGGATCATCAGCAAGGCAAGTAACACTTTGATCATACCTCCTACTACCCAGTTTTATTGCATTAGATCAATCCTTACACATTGCATGATTAGGATCTAATTAAATTGTGGGTTTGGGAAGTAGTTGAGGTAGTACCTATTACCTGTTTATTATCAAACCTTTGGGAGTTACTTCTACGTTGCTTATTATGCCATGCTATGCTAGTAGACGTGGATTGGGTGAGTGTATCTGTTAGAGTACGTAATGGGCCTAATGGGCCCATTAGTCTTAGGGTTAATTAGAGATAAGGATCGCTTGCTTAGGGGTCAAGTAAGCCTTGCTTGGGAGTCAAGTAAACCTCTCTATATAAAGAGAGGAGATGTATCAATCTAATCAAGCAAGAATTAAGAAGGAAATTCCTTCCCTCTTGCCCGGCCGTGGGCAAAAAGGCCCCCGGCCGGCCCTCTCGCGCCCTCCTTCTAGTAGCGCTATAACAATTTGGTATCAGGTAGCTCAGTTCCGATCATGCCTTCGCCTCCGCCCACCCCGTTGCTTCCGCTACCAACCGTCACCACCATGCCGCTGGCCATCTACACCGCGCCGCTCCCCTTCCCGTCTGCACCGCTGGTCGCATCCTCCGGCGCCGCCACCGCCCAGATGCCAGCGCCCTCCACCGCACCACCGGCCACCGCCTACACCCCGGAGGAGATCACCTGGGTCCTCAACGACCTCGTCACAGCCGTTCAGGGGATCCGGCTATACCTGGCCAGCCCCTACGGGCCGCTGCCTCCCCTGCCACCGACCGCCGCCACCGGGCTGCCGACCCTGCTGTGGTACTCGCCGCATCCAGGGGCCTCCGCGGCGTTCACTGGGACGCTGCAGCCCCAGTTGTAGCTGCCGCCGCCGCCCGCCGCCGCCCCACAGTGGCCGCAGTGGCCGGCGCCGGCTCCCGCCGCGCCTCCAGCGCCCATCTCCACCCCCGCGCCACTGTGGCTGTCGTGGCAGCCGCCGCACCAAGCGGCCTTCACCGCGCTCGCCGGGCCACTGCAGCTGCCATCCATCGCCACCACCGCCCAGCCCTGGCTACAGTGGCAGCCGCCGCTCCTGGTGGCCTCCGCCGCGCCTGGCGCTCCGCCACAGCAGCCGCTGCCGCTGCCCGGTGTGCCACCGCAGCAGCCGCAGCAGCCACCGCCGGTCAGCTTCGGTCCCGCATCGACCGCACCGGCGGGAGTCCCACTTCACCAAGTCCAGTCCCCGCCGTCGCCGTCACCGTTTTCGTCTTGGATCGCTACCCGCCACGTGTCAGCGGCGGTGAGGCTGCAGGCCGCTGCGCGCGGCCTCCTAGCGCGTCGGCGTGTGCGAGAGATGCGTCGTCTGCAGCTGCCGCTCCTCCAAGTTGCCCTTCGCTGCGCAAAGGACCTCGATCTCATCCGCTGCGTCGAGGATCTTGGGCATGCGGTTTCCCCCACGGGCGGCGGGCATGCTGTTTTCCCCGCGGGCGACGACCTCAAAGTCTGCGACATCGGCGGTTTGGGGGGCGCACCCCTCCTTGTCATTCTCCATCGCAAGCCCTCCACTCTTCCCTGTGCGGTGCAAACCAACAGCCGCCCGGCAGGGAGAAGGCATGGTATCACCGACAGCAGCGCACCGTGTAGCACCACTGCATTCCGCCACCGGCCACCGCGAGGGCGCCTCTGCTGGTCACTCTTGCGACCACTTCCAGGTGGTCATACACATGCACTCCTTTTGTCCAGGTGGTGTCCATGGGATCCAGGTGGCTGTACACGTGCACGTCCGACGTGCGGATGGTGTCCACTTTTTGTTAAGGGGTCCAAAATAAAGCGTCCCAGTCCATTTCAGGTTGGCAATAATAAAACAAGCCGAGATGTAAAAGGCTTGTTTTTAGGTGTTAGGTTTTTGTTGCGTCAAGTCATGGTTATAAGTTGGTTAGGCTGCAGCTCGAGGACAAGCTGCATGTCCAGGTGGGGTGTAGTGTTAGAGTACGTAATGGGCCTAATGGGCCCATTAGTCTTAGGGTTAATTAGAGATAAGGGTCGCTTGCTTAGGGGTCAAGTAAGCCTTGCTTGGGAGTCAAGTAAACCTCTCTATATAAAAAGAGGAGATGTATCAATCTAATCAAGCAAGAATTAAGAAGGAAATCACTTCCCTCTTGCCCGGCCGTGGGCAAAAAGGCCCCCGGCCGGCCCTCTCGCGCCCTCCTTCTTGCAGCGCTATAACAGTATCCATGACAGATGTCAGATTGTTAATTAATGGTTTACTTAAGGTGGCAACTTAAACACACATCTGGGTGGATTGAGGTACCTGGGTATTCCAGGATTGCCTGTTTTCTTTTGGACCGCCACCCAGACTCAAAGGGATCATGAGATTTTTCATGCTAGAAACTTCCGTGTGCAGCCACAAGCTATTATGGGCTCTAGCATAGTCGACTAAGTAGTGCGAACTCTTACAGTGGTAGACTAGCAGATGTAGGGGATGTAGGTGGTACGGTCTACCCATCGTAAGGTGCTAGCACTTCTGAAAGACTATGTCTCGGTCATCCGTTTCTCAAACACCATGTAGTGCGAGAAATCCAACGGAGGAGATCGAGTCTTGTGGGGAAAAGTGCGCAAACCTCTGCAGAGTGTATAAACTAATCATGGTTAGCCGTGTCCCCGGTTATGGACATCTTGAGTATCTAGTACCTGGATTATCATGTGAATCTCAACATGTTACTATGAAGTTTAATTTTGATGGGTTTGTTTAATGATGATGCTTAATTGGGATTGAGGATGCTGTCAACCATTCTCAATGTTTAACAACCACCATGATAGTTAAATAAGTTTATTCCTTTGCAGTAGGGAAAAATTAGATTTTCGCAAAAACTGTAACCATAGAGCTTTCCACCAGCCAAATATGCATGTAGAATAGCTGTTTCTTTCCATTACTCTCTATGTGTTACATTGCCAGCATATTCCATGTGCTGACCCGTTTTCGGATTGCAACGTTAATGTTGCAGACTTTTCAGACGACGATTAAGGAGTTTTAGGTCGTGGTTCTATACTCAGTGATGTCGTTGGAGTTGATGGACTCACTTATCTTCCAAGCCTTCCGCTGTTATCGTTATTAGATGGCCTTAAGCCATATTTATTGTAATAAGTTCTCTTTTGAGACACTCGATGTAATAAGTGTGTGATTGCTACTCTGTTATAAATCCTTCAAGTACTGTGTGGTTTCAGCATTACTGATCCAGGGATGACACCGGAGCACAGAGATTGGACCATTTGAGGTCTGGTCGCTACACTAACCATATTCACAATAACGCTTAGGTCTCATGTTTACTCATATCAATGGCATAATCAACTAGCGAGCAATAATAATAAATCTCAGATGACAAAACTTTCTCAAAACAATCATAATATGATATAACAAGATGGTATCTCGCTAGCCCTTTCTGAGACCGCAAAACATAAATGCAGAGCACCTTTAAAGATCAAGGACTGACTAGACATTGTAATTCATGGTAAAAGAGATCCAGTCAAGTCATACTCAATGTAAACTAACAGTAATGAATGCAAATGACAGCGGTGCTCTCCAACTGGTGCTTTTTAATAAGAGGATGATGACTCAACATGAAAGTAAATAGATAGGCCCTTCGCAGAGGGAAGCAGGGATTTGTAGAGGTGCCAGAGCTCGGTTTTGAAATAGAGGTGAATAATGTTTTGAGCGGTATACTTTCGTTGTCAACATAACAAGCAAGAGATGGCGATATCTTCCATGCTACACACATTATAGGTGGTTCCCAAACAGAATGGTAAAGTTTATACTCCCCCTCCACCAACAAGCATCAATCCATGGCTTGCTCGAAACAACGAGTGCCTCCAACTAACAAGAGTCCCAGGGGGAGTTTTGTTTGCAATTATTTTGATTTGATTTGCATAAAGCATGGGACTGGGCATCCCGGTGACCAGCCATTTTCTCGTGAGTGAGTTGCGGAGTCCACTCCTCTTGAGAATAACCCGCCTAAATGGAAGATACGAACAACCCTAGTTGATACATGAGCTATTCAAGCATACAAAACAGGATATTTATTTGAAGGTTTAGAGTTTGGCACATACAAATTTACTTGGAATGGCAGGTAGATACCGTATATAGGTAGGTATGGTGGACTCATATGGCATAACTTTGGGGTTTATGGGATTGGATGCACAAGAAGTATTCCCACTTAGTACAGGTGAAGGCTAGAAAAAGACTGGGAAGCGACCAGCTAGAGAGCGACAACAGTCATGAATATGCATTAAAATTAATCAACACCGAATGCAAGCATGAGTAGGATATAATTTACCATGAACATAAATATCGTGAAGGCTATGTTGATTTTGTTTCAACTACATGCGTGAACATGTGCCAAGTCAAGTCACTTAAATCATTCAGAGGAGGATACCACCCTATCATACCACATCGCAACCATTTTAATAGCATGTTGGCACGCAAGGTAAACCATTATAAGCTCCTAGCTAATTAAGCATGGCACAAGAAACTATGATCTCTAGATGTCATTGCAAACATGTTTATTCATAATAGGCTGAATCAGGAATGATGAACTAATCATATTTACAAAAACAAGAGAGGTCGAGTTCATACCAGCTTTTCTCATCTTGGTCAGTCCATCATATATCGTCATAATTGCCTTTCACTTGCACGACCGAATGATGTGGATAATAATAATAGTGCACGTGCATTGGACTAAGCTGGAATCTGCAAGCATTCAATAAACAGGAGAAGACAAGGCAATGGGCTCTTTTGTCAGATCAACGATAATGCATATAAGAGCCACTTCAATAATTTAATTATGTTCTTCTCCTATCGACCCCCAAAGAAAAGAAAAGAAATAAAACTATTTACACGGGAAAGCTCCCAACAAGCAAAAAAAGGAAGAACAGGAAATCTTTTTAGGGTTTTCTTTTTAATTACTACTACAAGCATGGAAATTAAAACTAGCTAAAAGCTACAAATATTTTTTTTTCTTAAGGTTTATTAAGCACACAAGAAGAAAGCATAAAAAGGAAATAAACTAGCATGGATGATACAATGAAAAAGTATGAGCACCGACATCTAGCAATGAGTGTGTGAACATGAATATAATGTCGGTGAGAAATACGTACTCCCCCAAGCTTAGGCTTTTGGCCTAAGTTGGTCTATGGCCACGGTTGGCCTGGCGGATATCCATAGTAATAGTTGGGGTCGTACTGCGAAGAAGAAGACTCTGATTGCCACTGGTTGGCAATCATCTCCGGATCCCACTGGTAATTAGACTGTCGTGGAGGATCAACTTGTGGTTCCGACTCTGGCTCTATGACTTTTGTAGGGTTCCGGTAGGTGTGAATAGCCTCTAATGGAACAAGGTACTTGCCTGCAGATAAATCAAACAAGGAGCAGGTAGGGTAATAGTCTCAGGATGATGTTTATCAAAGAACAATTTGTATTTAAGCCCCCCTTCCCTATTCTTAACAATAAAATCGTATGCCACCATACTCTTATAATCTAAATAAACAGGAGGCAATAATTTTTTTTCCTTCTCATAATGCCTAATAGGTATGTTAAAATGTGCAGCTAGGCGTGAAACATAGATGCCTCCAAAGATGGGGCCCTTTGTATGGTTTAGACTTAACCGTTTAGCAATAATACTGCCCATACTAACAGAGTTATCACAGAATAAACCGTGGAACAAAATAATAATATCAGGAACACTAAGGTTTCCACAGTTTCCGCGACCAATTAAGCAACGACTAGCAAATATTGTAAAGTAGCGTAAAACAGGAAAATGTATGCTAGTGATTCGTGCATCGGAAACCTTCCTCGTTTCCCCTACAGTGATGGTAGCAATAAACCCATCCACATCGCCGCGATGTGGTTCCTCTATTGTGCCCTCGAAAAGGATCAAACAAACCCGACAAAAATCATAAAGTGACATCTCCTTATGCTCATCATATAAATAAAACTCCACCGTAGGTGGTGAGCTCCTAGCATGGAAATGAAAGTTTTGCACAAAGATATTGGTGAGTAAGAGATACTGTTCGCGTTGGTCGTGGAGGAAAGCGGTGAGGCCTGCATTCTTAGCAAATTCATAAAAATCATCATAAATCCCGGTCGCTCTCAAGAAATCATCGGAAGGCCATTCACACGGTCGAACCTCCGTGGCGTGAGGCAGATTATATTTGGGCCTCTATGCTTTTTCATTCTGCTTTTCCTTCGAGCTTCGGCTCGATGAGCCCCTCAAAAATCTCTTCATTATTTTCTGAAAAATTCTGAAATTTTTAGTAACTTCAAAATAAAAGTAGACAAAACTCAACAAAATTGATAGCAACTACTCCTACAAGTGCCTAGAGCCTATATCATGCATCAAAACTACTTGGAACCATATAAATTTGACATGCAGGCTCAAGAACAGGGTCACCTAGGCAGCACAAATTTGCAATGAATAAAGCACTAGAACAAAAACTAATTGGACCAATGGAGGAGTCACATACCAAGGAACAATCCCCCCAAGCAGTTTTGTGAGAGGTGATTTGAGCAAGGAGATCAAAAATGGCAGCAAAATGAGCTTGGACTCGGGTTTGAACTGGATAATCGTGTTTGTGGGAGGAAGAAGGAGTGTGTGGGTGCAGGAATAAGTAGAGGAGGGCCACCGTGGGCCCACGAGGCAGGGGGCACGCCCTCCACCCTCGTGGCCAGGTGGATGCCCCCCGTGTTGTGTTCTTAGTGCCAAATATTCTCAAATATTCTGGAAAAAATCATATTTAAATTTTAGGGCATTTGGAGAACTTTTATTTTCGGGTATTTTTATATTGCACGGATAAATCAGATAACAGACGGAAAATACTTATTTTTATTTTATTTAATATACATAACAGAAAGTAAAAGGAGGGTACAGAGAGTTGTGTTTTCTAAATTCATCCATCTCATGATCATCAAAAGGAATCCATTAACAAGGTTGATCAAGTCTTGTTAACAAACTCATTCCGAATAACATGGAACCGGAGAATTTTCGAATAACACTAAGTTACCTCAACGGGGATATGCACATCCCCAACAATAAGAATATCATATTTCTTCTTTACAGTAGGAAGAGGAAATTCAAAACCTCCAAAAATAATTGATGGAATTTTTCCAATAGAATTGATACTGTGGACTTGAGGTTGTTTCCTTGGAAAGTGTACCGTATGCTCATTACCATTAACATGAAAAGTGACATTGCCTTTGTTGCAATCAATAACAGCCTCTGCAGTATTCAAAAAGGGTCTTCCAAGAATAATAGACATACTATCGTCTTCAGGAATATCAAGAATAACAAAGTCCGTTAAAATAGTAATGTTTGCAACCACAACAGGCACATCCTCACAAATACCGATAGGTATAGCAGTTGATTATCAGCCATTTGCAAAGATATTTCAGTAGGTGTCAACTTATTCAAATCAAGTCTACGATATAAAGAGAGAGGCATAACACTAACACCGGCTCCAAGATCACATAGAGTAGTCTGAACATAGTTTCTTTTAATGGAGCATGGTATAGTGGGTACTCCTGGATCTCCAAGTTTCTTTTGTATTCCACCCTTAAAAGTATAATTAGCAAGCATGGTGGAAATTTTAGCTTCCGGTATCTTTTTTTATTAGTAACAATTTCTTTCATGTACTTAGCATAATGATTCATTTTAAGCATATCAGTTAATCGCATACGCAAAAAGATAGGTCTAATCATTTCAGCAAAGCGCTCAAAATCCTCATCATCCTTTTTCTTGGATGGTTTGGGAGGAAAAGGGATGGGTTTCTGAACCCATGGTTCTCTTTCTTTACCATCTTTCCTAGCAACAAAGTCTCTCTTATCATAACGTTGATTCTTTGATTGTGGGTTATTAAGATCAACATCAGGTTCAATTTCTATATCATTATCATTGCTAGGTTGAACATCAACATGAACATTATCATTAACATTATCACTAGTTTCAGGTTCATTACCAGATTGTGTTTCAGTATCAGAAATAGAAATATCATTTGGATTCTCAGGTGTTTCAGCAATAGGTTCACTAGAAGCATGCAAAGTCCTATCATTCTTCTTTTTCTTCCTTTTAGAAGGACTAGGTGCATCTATATTATTTCTCTGAGAATCTTGCTCAATTCTCTTAGGATGGCCTTCAGGATACAAAGGTCCCTGAGTCATTTTACCACCTCTAGTCATAACTCTAACAGCATTATCATTATTCTTGCTATTCAGTTCACTGAGCAAATCATTTTGAGCTTTAAGTACTTGTTCTACTTGAGTAGTAACCATAGAAGCATGTTTACTAATAAATTTAAGTTCACCTTTGACATTAGCCATATAATCATCCAAGTGTTCAAGCATACCAGCACTGCATTTTAATTCTCTACCAAAATAAGCATTGAAGTCTTCTTGCTTAACCATAAATTTATCAAACTCATCTAAGCATGGGCTAGCAAACTTAGTAAATGGGATTTCAGCTTTATCATATCTATAGAGAGAATTTACCTTTACTACCTGTGGGGGGTTATCAAGACCATGTATTTCTTCAATAGGAGATGGATTAAAATTATGCATTTCTTCGACATGCGGTAAATTAAGACCATGTATTTCTTCAATAGGAGGTAAATTCTTAACATCTTCAGCTCTAATACCCTTTTCTTTCATGGATTTCTTTGCCTCTTGCATATCTTCAGGACTGAGAAATAGAACACCTCTCTTCTTCGGAGTTGGTTTAGGAATAGGCTCAGGAAGTGTCCAATTATTTTCATTAGTCAACATATTATTTAATAGAATTTCAGCTTCATCCGGTGTTCTTTCCCTGAAAACAAAACTAACACAACTATCCAGGTAATCTCTGGAACCATCGGTTAGTCCATTGTAAAAGATATCAAGTATTTCATTTTTCTTAAAAGGATGATCAGGCAAAGCATTAAGTAATTGGAGAAGCTTCCCCCAAGTTTGTGGGAGACTCTCTTCTCCAATTTGCACAAAATTGTATATATCCCTTAAGGCAGCTTGTTTCTTATGAGCAGGGAAATATTTAGCAGAGAAGTAATAAATTATATCCTGGGGACTACGCACACAACCAGGATCAAGAGAATTAAACCATATCTTAGCATCACCCTTTAATGAAACGGAAATATTTTAAGGATATAAAAGTAGCGAGTTCTCTCATCATTAGTGAACAAGGAGGCTATATCATTTAATTTAGTAAGATGTGCCACAACAGTTTCAGATTCATAGCCATAAAAAGGATCAGATTCAACCAAAGTAATTATATCAGAATCA